>NC_079437.1:40806906-40899406 GCF_903798145.1 Danio aesculapii | reverse complement strand
TTATTTAAGCTATAAGGTTTTTAATGATTTAGTGGGGTTTTGATACAGTTCGTTATGTAAATTGTAAAGAAATCACAAATACACGACCAATATCATTGATTTTTGGAAAATAAATAATGTATATAGAAATATTTAAAACTGCCAAGGTCAAGGTCACCTTTAGATTTTTTCATTGCAAATGGTTACAGAACAAACCACTGTTACCCTAACTTACCTATTTACCTTCCATACAATTCATGTTTATTTCTGTAGCGCTTTTACAATGTAGATTGTGTCAAAGCAGCTTAACATAGACGTTCTAGTAAATTGTCAGTCCAGTTTTTAGAGTTTAAGCGCAGTTTAATTTAGGTCAGTGTGGTTTAAATTTCACTGCTGGAAGTCCAAACACTGAATGGCAAATCCATCAATGCGCAGTTCCACAAGTCCCAAACCAAGCAAGCCAGTGGCGAGAAACAAACTTAAACTTAAACTAGTGAGCTGCAAAGTATCTTTTGAGTTAAGCCTTTAGATTGCACTTTAAGCTGAATATTAATATCTTGAAAAATAATTAGTAAAATATTATGCTTTATCATCATGGCAATGACAAAATAAATTAGGTAGTTGTTTTAATAGTTGTTTAAAAATGTGTGGGAAAAAATTCTCTCCATCAAACTGCACTTGGGAAATATTTGTTTATATGTTTATCCCGTAAACCATACACATGAACCGCAACTATCTTGAGCTGAATAGTAGCTTCTTTGCAGCTCACTACAATGTAAATCCTTTGTGTGCTTTACAATACTTTTTGCATCAGCATAATTTCTTGTGATTCGGCCGAGTTGCCAAATCCGCACTGCTGTCTTTTTGTGCCATGCACGTTTACAGCAGCTATTCTCACTAGTTTATCAAACACAATTTTGTGATTTTAGAAAGTCTTAATTGGTAGACTATGGCAGCCAGCTACTTACAATATGGAGCAGAACTCAGGATAGATAGTACAATGTCATCAAAAAAAATTAAAACACTTTTTATTCAGGAACAACATCATCAAATTGTGTATTATTCATTGCTGAAACACTTCTGAAACAGGAAAACACTAGACAAAGCACTACTGTATATTGCGCATTAATGAATACACAGTTTTCCTCCTTTTATTCAGTCCTTTTGTATTTCTCATACAAACTGCTTGCGTTTGTGTTTCAGATTCTGACCCAGGAAGACTGGAACGTGGTCCTCTATAATGGAATGGCTTCCACCAGCCCATGGGCGGCTCTTTATTTTGTTGCCCTCATGACGTTTGGGAATTATGTGCTCTTTAATCTACTGGTGGCCATTTTAGTGGAAGGGTTTCAGGCAGAGGTAACAAAAAAAGACTCTATTTCACTATTTTAAGTGCCTGTTGTTTTTTTTTTTTTTGTGGAGGGAGCAGATCTGTGAACAAAGTTGCTGCTTTTTGTAGATAGTTTGTGGAGTTAAATGTGATTGCTTATACAGTGCCGCAGTCAGCATTTGAAATATGATTTCAGCTGTTTACCTCCTTTAAAAATTATACAAATCAATAATGTATCAAATGCAAAAATAAAATATCTGAAACTATGCTCATGCTTATAGACAAATATTTTAATTTGTGTACATATATATATATATATACACACAGTTGAAGTCCCCCCTGAATAATTATTAGCCCCCCTGAATTATTACTCCCCCTGTTTATTTTTTTTATAATTTCTTATATTTTTTTTATATATATATGCCTAATTTCTGTTTAACTGAGAAAAGATTAGTTTTAATAATTAATAGTTTTAATAACTCGTTTCTAATAACTGATTTATTTTAGCCCCCCTGAATTATTCGCCCCCCTGTTTATTTTTTCCCCCATTTCTGTTTAATGGAGAGAAGATTTAATTAGTGCCTTTATTAATCTGGGGTCGCCACAGCGGAATGAACCACCAACTTATCCAGCACATGTTTTACGCAGCGGATGCCCTTCCGCTGGGAAACATCTATACACACTCACTCACACTTATACTCTACAGACAATTTAGCCTTCCCAATTCACCTGTACCACATGTCTTTGGACTGTGGGGGAAACAGGAGCACCGGGAGGAAACCCACGCGAATGCAGGGAGAACATGCAAACTCCACACAGAAATTCCAACTGACCCAGCCGAGGCTCGAACCAGCGACCTTCTTGCTGTGAGGCGATAGCACTAGAGAGAAGATTTGTTCAACACATTTCTAAACACAATAGTTTTAATTACTCATTTCTAATAACTGAATTATTTTATCTTTAATATTTAATAATATTTGACTAGATATTTTTCAAGACACTTATATACATCTTAAAGTGACATTTAAAGGCTAAACTAGGTTAATTAGGGTAGGCAGGTTAGGGTAATTAGACAAGTTATAATGATGGTTTGTTCTGTAGACTATCAGAAAAGAAAAGTGAAGTTTATTTATAAACTATTTTCGAGAGGATCACATGCTTATAATTGATCTCGGCTGGACCCGCATTAGCTCTACAGGATTCTCTAGTCAGATGATTTCAAAGTCACTATAAATAACCATAATCTTCACACCACAGTCACCTTCGCCTTGAAGAATCCCCCCTCTATTCCTCCCCCTTTTTTTCCTAGATTGGGCAGCACAACGGCTCAGTGGTTAGTACTGTTGCCTCACAGCAAGAACATCGCTGGTTCCGGTCCTTGTCGGGCTGATTGGTGTTACTGTGCAAAGTTTGCATGTCCTCCCTGTGTTTGTGTGGGTTTTGCCGGTTCCCTGGTTTCCTCCTTCCGTCCAAAGACATGCGTCATAAGTAAACCGACTAAACAAAATTGGCACCATAGTAAGGTTCCTAGCCAACAGTATTATTCCTCATAAATTTGTTATTAGCCACAAACAAGCAGGATAGTTCTTGAGATCTACCTGAGCTCAATCTCCCCTCTCGCCCTCCAAATAGGAGGGAGCCCAGGGCTCGACGATCTTTTGAGTTTAGGGCTCTCTCCCAGGACAGCATTTCAAACATGCTTATAATCAATTGTCAGCTAAGTGTGAACTCTTGAAATCAAGTTTTGTGGTACTCAAAAAGACTTTATGAGTCATTTAAAATACACCTTATTCAACTAAAACAGAAAGGTTTGTATGTATTTTGCTCTTTCATTTATCTAAGAAAAACATTTGAGGCCCTGAAAATGCAAAAACTTTTGAAAATGAGTTAAATAGATTTGGAAAATGATCCCATGTGTAAAATGGGAATGTCATGACAATTTTTGAAAACATCTGTCATCTGTACTTCAAAAAAGCAAGGGTTGTTTTGTTTTGGAAACTTTAAATTTTAACCTACAAAGCAGAAAGATCTTTTTACAACCCTCACAATTTGTTCCACACATTTACTAAAACTATACAAATAGCTATTCATTCATTTTTTTTCGGCTTAGTCCGTTTATTAATCAAGAGTTGCTACAGCGGAATGAACCGCCAACTTATCCAGCATATGTTTTACGCAGTGGATGCCCTTCCAGCTGCAACCCATCACTGGGAAAAAACTATACACTCTCATTCACACACACACACACACACTACAGACAATTTAGCTTACCCAATTCACCTTTGCCACATGTCTTTTTCACAAGTTTGTGAACTTGCTTTTTATTTGTGAATATATTGCATTTATTTTTACATTAAAAAGATAATGGTTCCATATAATATATATATTTTTAATATGCAGTTTATTTGTATAAAAAAATAACTATAGAGAAAGAGAGTGTTTTGAGTTTCATGCTAGGGCCAAAAACCTGGAATTGCTTCGGCCCTAAGTCCGTCCTGTTCGTCCACTAATATATTGCACTTAAAGGAGTGGTTGAAAATAACACTGGAGTGCACTGGAAGGGATGCTGGTTTGATTGTGCTTTGCTGGTTAATAACTCCCTCAGACAGACCTTGTGATAGATATTTAACACTTATCAAGCTGTCTCTGGCGACACAGTGGCGAAGTAGGTAGTGCTGTCGCCTCACAGCAAGAAGGTCGCTGGTTCGAGCCTCGGCTGGTTCAGTTGGCCTTTCTGTGTGGAGTTTGTATGTTCTCCCTGCGTTCACGTGGCTAAATTGTCCATAGTGTATGAGTGTGAATGAGTGTGTGTGGATGTTTCCCAGAGATGGGTTACGGCTGAAAGGGCATCCGCTGTGTAAAAACATGCTGAAAAAGTTGGTGGTTCATTCCGGTGTGGTGACCCCAGATTATTGAAGGGACTAAGCCAAAAAGAAAATGAATGAATGAAGCTGTCTCTTAGTAATTTGATAATAAACTAATAAACTAAATATTTAGATTTCTGTTATATGTACAAATGTTAATTTAACAATTAATGTATATAAAACTTACACCGATAGGATTCAGCTGTCAATGCCATTCCGTGGTCAGATTCGGAAACTGATTCACATGCAAACTCCCACAGTGCATTATTATGGGTATTCTCTGACTGTTGAACGACATTAGTTGTACTTTGGTTATTGCGGTGCATTGTGGGATCGACTGGGTGTACTTCAGAACATTCACTATGGCTTCGAACATCACTATAAATGTTTGCTGCCTCAAATAGTACACTATTCAAGGGTATAGAGGGTAATTTCATTTTAGTTAATTAGATAAATATATATATATATAAATTAAGAACTAAATTTAACCTGGTCGCTGCTGTATTATACAGGATGGTCACTCCAGGTTAACCTGTGGCATTTGTGCAACAGACATTTGGCTTCATGAGGATGCAGATTTGTGCAAAAACTAAGTATCTGCTTCCTCCAGATAGTCTGGGGAGTTAAAGTGCATTGCTGATATAGGGCTGCAGCGTTTGGCCCATCTGTCATGCTCGGGGACTGTGTGAATTGTGAACCTGTTATTAGTAGGTGTAAACCTGCGAAGGCTAAAACAAACACCAACTTCACATAACCCCAGCCGAAAAAGAGGACTTACAAAGTAGCAGGGCACTGATGATGCAGGCACCACAGCTGTCTGTATGCACAGCAGGCTGAGACTGAGTGAAGGCCAGTTTGTTGTTGACGTCCTCTGAGAGAGCGCGTCTCCTGTTTGGCTTCAATGCATTCAGAATAAAGCTTTACTGGGCTCAGCAGTTCCTGAAACACTATGAGCTGTCCATAAAATCTCTTGTGCTTTGCAGGGAGATGCTAACAAGTCAGACGGGGATGAGGAAAAGACATCAGTGAACTCTGAAGAGAAAATGGAGCAACTGCAAAGTTCAGGTTACTTGCTTTTACACATAAATGTTATTAACATGCAAAATTACTTTTTGTGCATGCATGGACAATTTTTACAATACATCCATTTTTCGTAGTCATTCAGTCAGACATAGAATTAAGTCTGTTATAGATGCCATTAAAGAGAGCAGTGGTCCTCCAGAGTCACATTAAATTCATTGAGCATCTATTTTGCATACAGTAAAGTATACACTTACTGGCCACTTTATTAGGTATACCTTACTAATACCGAGCTGGACCCCCTTTTGCCTTCAGAACTGCCTTAATCCTTCATGGCATAGATTCAACAAGAGACTGGAAATATTGCTCAGAGATTTTGCTCCATATTGACATGATAGCATCACACAATTGCTGCAGATTTGTCGATGCGAATCTCCCGTTCCACTACATCCCAAAGGTGCTTTATTGGATTGAAATCTGATGACTGTGGAGGCCATTTAAGTACCGTGACCTCATTGTCATGTTCAAGAAACCAGTCTGAGATGATTCACACTTTATGACATGGTGCATTATCCTACTGGAAGTAGCCATCAGAAGATGGGTACACTGTGGTCCTAAAGGGATGGACATCGTCAGCAACAATAATCTGGTAGGCTGTGGCAGTGACACGATGCTCTGTTGGTACTAATGGGACCAAAGTGTGCCGAGAATATATCCCCCACACCATTACACCACAACTAGCAGCCTGAACCATTGATACAAGACAGGATGGATCCATGCTTTCATGTTGTTGATGCCAAATTCTGGCCCCACCATCTGAATGTTGCAGCAGAAATCGAGACTCATCAGACCAGGCAATGTTTTTACAATCTTCTGTTGTCCATTTTTGGTGAGCCTGTGCAAATTGTAGCCTCAGTTTCCTGTTCTTAGCTGACAGGAGTGACACCTGGTGTGGTCTTCTGCTGCTGTAGCTCATCTGCCACTAGGTTTGAAGTGTTGTGCATTCAGAGATGCTCTTCTGCATACATCAGTTGTAACGAGTGGTCATTTCAGTTACTGTGCCCTTCGCTTGAACCAGTCATTCACCTCTGACCTCTGGCATCAACAAGACATTTGCACCCACAGTACTGCCGCTCACTGGATATTTACTCTTTTTTGGACCATTCTCTAGAGATGGTTGTGTGTGAAAATCCCAGTAGATCTGTAGATCCCAGTTTCTGAAATACTCAGACCAGCCCATCTGGCACCAACAACCATGCCACATTCAGTCACTTAAATCCCCTTTCTTCCCCATTCTGCTTGGTTTGAACTGCAGCAGATCGTCTTGACCATGTCTACATGCCTAAATGCACTGAGTTGCTGCCACGTGATTAGCTGATTAGAAATTAGCGTTAACGAGCAGTTGAACACATTTGTACAGTTGTACTTAATAAAGTAGCCAATCAGTGTATGAGCATACTGAAAAACAAAAACAACTGACTTTGCATGCCTTAAGTAATTCCTGCATGGTGATGACTTGTATTCTAGTACCCCTTTCGATTTCTGATCCAGACTTGAAGTTCTACTCTCTGATGTTATCAGCCAATGGGCATGTGGATCCTCGTGGCACTTTGCCTCCACCAATCATCATGCGCACTGCTGCCACACCCATGCCCACTCCAAAGAGCTCTCTGGGGCCAGAGTCTGTGTTTGACTTGACCGAGTCCAGACGGGGCAGTGCTGTCTCCATAGATCCAAATGCTTTTGATCAGAAGTCCCTGGTAAGAAAGTCTTGTTTGTTATAGTGGTGTCATGGGTTGATAGTTTCAGGCAGTTTTGTAATCACCTAATAACATTATTTACCTTTTTATGACAGTGAGGTCAATTAAGGCGGGATCAATGAAAACTTAACAGTATTATTCCAATATTAATTAGCTACACTACTGGTCAGTAGGATTTTTAAATGTTTTAAAATAAGCTTATCCTGCTCACCAAGACTGCATTTATTTAATCAAATATACAGTACACATTATGAAATGTTATTGCACTATAAAATAACTGTTCAAAAGTAGTTATAATTTATATTAATATTAATTATATTAATAATATAATTTAATCATTTTTTCCAGTGATTTTAAAGATGAATTTTAAGCTTCATTATTCCAGTCTTCAGTCACATGATCCTTCAGAAACCAGTCTTATTATTATTATTATTATTATTATTATTATTATTATTATTATTAATAATAATAATAATAATGATAATAGTAATAAAAGCAATAATGACTGGAGTAATAATTCCATTTAAAACTACATACAATAAGAAAGCAGTTATTTAAAATGTTAATAAATATTTAACAATTAAAAAAAATATATATATTTAATGCCGCCTTGATGAACAGAATAATTTTCTTTTAAAAAAACATGAAAAAAACATAAAACATACATTTACATACAAGTGAAATTGTATGAATTCATACAAATCCTCCAATATTCTGACAATATCGTCGGCTGGTTAAATCAAATGTTTGTTTACATTTGTTTGTTTAAACATTCTTTCTGAAAATGATATAAATGTTTTATTTTTTCAAAACAGTATGAAACGAAAATATATACATAAAAAAAAACACTTTTTTAATATAAATATGGCTTGATTTTAGATTACATTTAGAAATTATTTCCTTTTTTGTAGACACTATTAATTGTCATTGACTTAATATTTGTATACAATGTCAATTTGGATACAAGTGTCTGCCAAATCCTTTAAAAAAAACATACATGCAAGTATTTTATGTTATTTCATTTCTCGTTGCTCATTTTAGTTTAGTTAGTAGAAAAATACTACTGTGTTCACCTAAAATATTACAGATACTTCGCTGGATATTACCGTGTACTGACCTGAGAATCCCTAATAATCTTTTTTGAGCTATAATCACCATTTTCATCTTCCCAGTCAGTCATTATAATTGTTTGTGATTCAGTTTGAGTCATTCAAACATACTCAGACTCAGACTCAATTTTATTATCCCGTTTAGGGAAATTAAATTTGCTCTGCCAATACATCACTTTTTAGATGCATCTAAAATGAACCAATGGCCACCATTATAAAATTATTTTACAATGAAAGAAATTCAAATTTATAAAAGAACTCTAATGCAAAACGATCTAAGTTTCATCTGAATAAACATTTTAAACTTAAACGTCTTTTTTATTGACAGCCTGGGTGTTAGATTGGAATGTCAACATATTGTCGATAATGATCTCTTGATATTTAAGTGTATGTGTAACAGTTTACTCACACACTGAAAACAAATATATGTCTAATGGAGTGGATATACAGTAGTCAACATTCAAAGTGAATCAAAAATGTTATTCAAAATTGTCCAATTGTTTTAATAGTTTTATAACATCTTTGATGAAAGGTGATGATCCATTTCAAATGTTGACTACTGTATACCTAAAAGCTTGTGTAGGAAACAAGCATGCAGTTGGTTTGAAGCATTTGTTAAAGATGTAGCAGCTTTCTTTCTGAAGCATCCTCTACTACTGCATACTGTTATGTACTGTATGTGTGTAAACTCTTTTACTATCCCAGTCCAGCCCAAGAAGATCACCATGCCACCCCCGTGGCTCGGGTAGTAACTGGGGAAGCCGCAGGTCCTCCTGGAACAGCTTAGGACGGGCGCCAAGTTTGAAAAGGAAGGACACATCTGGGGAGCGTGAGTCTCTGCTGTCCGGGGAGGGCAGGGGCAGCTTTGAGGATGACGACATAGAGGCCGAGAAGCTGACTAACATCAGCGGAGGCTCCCTGCAGCACCCCAGCTCTCTGGACATCCCAGAAATGCCTCAAATGGGGGAATACCTCGACTGCAATGGACGAAGCCAACACATACTCGCTGACCTGTCTGCCAGTCTCAACAAAGAGGACTCCATCGCTGAGGAGGACATGGATGATGTACGTTACGCCTCTTCTGTGTTTTTCAAAGATTTTTTTTTTTTCCTCAGGGGGTTTTCTTGTGTGGAGACTAATTGTCAAGCTGTAATTGATTCTGCATGGTAGTTTGGAGGCGGTAATTGTTTTTCTTGGCGGGTGGAAAATGACCTTTATTGGTGTCAGTGTGATGATATCTGCGCACTCAAGAGGCCTCATCTTGAAATTGAGTTTCAAGTGCTGTGAAATGCAATACAATACAGGGCATACAATACATACAGTACAAACCATGTATCCAGAAAGGCAAATGTCTGGACAACCTACTTATTCACATTTTAAATAAATTTTTTAATACATTTCTCTTAGATTTTTATTAATCTAAGAAATTTCAATATTGATAATAGTAAGAAATGTTATGTGAGCACCTTATAAGCATATTATTATGATTATGGATTGTGAAATATGTATTATTATATATAATTTAAAGAGAACTAATATAATAATGAGTAATAATAGCATAACATAACATAACTTAACATAACATAATTATTATAAGTAATATAATATAATATAATATAATATAATATAATATAATATAATATAATATAATATAATATAATATAATATAATATAATATAATATAATATAATATAATATAATATAATATAATATAGGTGGCGCAGTAGGTAGTGCTGTCGCCTCACAGCAAGAAGGTCACTGGTTCGAGCCTCGGCTAGGTCAGTCGGCGTTTCTGTGTGGAGAATGCATGTTCTCAATGCGTTTGCGTGGGTTTCCTCCGGGTGCTCCGGTTTCCCCCACAGTCCAAAGACATGCGGTACAGGTGAATTGGGTAGGCTAAATTGTCTGTAGTGTATGAGTGTGAATGTGTATGGATGTTTCGTGTGGTTCATGCCGCTGTGGCGACCCCAAATTAATAAAGGCACTAAGCCGAAAAGAAAATGAATGAATAATATAATATAATATAATATAATATAATATAATATAATATAATATAATATAATATAATATAATGTAATATAATATAATATAATATAATATAATATAATATAAGATAATATAATATAATATAATATAATATAATATAATACATGAGCAATATCACACTCGTAGCAGTGCGATGTGGCTGTATATCGGCACTGGTGGGAGGCATGCGTTGGCACGAAGCCACATCACGCTGCTACGAGTGTAATATTGCGTTTATACAACAGTTATACAACAGATGGCAACAGATGTACAACAGATGGCATAATTGTGTATATAAAAAAGAAAATCAAACACGGAGAGTCTAAAATCCGTTTATATGAGGAACTACTTTCTTCCGCCATTCATTCACATCTACAGCTGACATCAGAACAGCAGAAGCTGTCACTAATTCACTAACGTCACTTTAGAGCTAGTATTTGAATGATTCTCTAGCATAAAGTCTAAAGTGATGACAAAGGTAATTTTGCTGACATTTTAAGATTATAAGGCTAAACGGCATGAAATGCCATCAGTCTAGAGAGATATCTCCCTACAGTATTTCAGTCTATTACAGTCTACAGTATTTCTTTGTTGCAATCGGCATATCACAATAATTAACCCCAAAAAAAGCAGCGCAATCACTACCAGATTTCTGTTGTGTTTGCTATAAGTAAAACACTAAACACATGCGGGCATTTCTTCTTTCTTTCTGCCAACACAACACATATTCCTGATATGCGAGTCCCATCTCACACTCAATACACTACAATTACATGGAATAAATACAGTACTACAACATATAAAATAGAGTAATCGACATAGAAAGTAATTTACCTGTTTAATAATAATTTGATCAGCTGTAGTTTAAAAATTACCATGTATTTTTCCTCCTCTATGGGCTTATTATGCAGTCTCTGTTGCTACGTATCTTGTGGATGGACAACATCAACCATCTGTGCTCAATATACCAGGTTAATGGCCGCCAACACGCTGTCTCTCAGAAATTTTAAATATTTAAAATAAGCACCATTATTATAAATAAACTGCATAGTTGCAATTTAAACAACTACATTCTTGACTAAAAAGAGGCTCAAAAGTACATTATGTTGTCCAACAGCAGCAATATTTGTCAAACTGTAGAGTGTCCTCTGCTTGTTGCTGTAACTTACAGTATGTGGGCAGAGTAATACACAAGGGTGAAGGGTGAAGAGGCGGTATGAGTGCTGTTACTGGCAGAATATCGCACGGCTATTCAAGAACCAGATTCAAGAACCAGACAGAACTGTTGTTTAAAATACAATATAATATATTTTCACTCAAATGTGTTTTTATTGTGTATTCATTTGCACATGTTTTATTTGTTTACTTGTCCATTCTGTGTTCATCTATAAGAGGTCAAACAGTATTTTATTAACATTTATGGTGGTTATTTTGTTATTAAAAAGGGTTATCCATAATGTTACTGTAGGGATTATGTACAGTTTTGACCCAAAGAATGACCAGTCTGTCAGATGAAGAAGAGAGATTCAAATAAATAAATGAATTTTACTGAAGATAGTTTGCAGTTTCATCAGCAGAAGCCAGCTTCAACACTCGAAAATGAGTTCCTAGGCTGCTCTGCTGACAATAACAAATCAATAACAATTATACTCTCACATAAAGTCATTTACTGTGTCACACATATAGGTGTTCTAACCTGATTGGTTAAAACACAGATAGACTAGGAATATTTCCACGTGGGTGTGTGCATACAATTCTGTACAATAACTTATTCATAACTTATTCATTAGTTAAAATCAATTCAAAGTTAAATACTCATTCAAATAAACATATTTAATAAAAATAATGAGAAACAGGATGATGAGGAAAGGATAAACGTTGATTCATGCTGAGATGGTTTGGAAGGTATAAATCCGAATCCTTCATTACATATGTGAGTGCATAAAAATATCCATAAATGTGTCAGTGCTGCACCAGAACAAGTGGAAGTGATTTCCCACAAATGTATTGCCATCCTTATAATTACAGATACTTTATAGAGTCATTTCTTGATCCATCTTTCTATCTGAGTACCCTTCAAATCAGTAAGATGTAATTGGATTTTAATTGCACAAGATGTATTTTGCAGAAAACACATCTCCAAAATAAACAGTTCATTACATGTTTACAAAATGGTGATTTATCACATTTAAACAAGCAGGCATTTCGAATTCCTCTTTATTGATGTATTGAATCAAGACCATTAGCCTAATGCTAATAAGCGAAGGTTCTAATCTAATCTAAATGCTTTAAACTGTTGAAAATTAGTGTTTAAGGATGTAGTAATTAGCCATAGTTCTGGTTGAGTTTGCTGACACTTCTGTTTTGTTTGTTACAGAGCTTCTGTTTCCGTCTCAGGAGGACCCTGGCAGCTTATAAACCCAAGTGGTGCAAAGATCATGAGGAGTGGTCACTTTACCTGTTCTCTCCTCAGAACAAGTACGTTTTTGTCCTGATACCAGTGCATTTTTAGACATCCATTCTTTATGTGGGTGTGGCTATGTATGCTACCTGACAAAAGTCTTGTGATTGATCCCAGCTGTAAGAGCAACAAATAGTAAATTGACTTCTAGTTGATCATTTAGAAAAGTGGCAGAAGGTAGATTTTTCCAATGAATCATCTGTTGAACTGCATCCCAATCATCACAAATACTGCAAAAGACTTACAGTATTGGACCCAAGATTCTCCCAGAAATCGGTCAAGTTTGGTGGAGGAAAAATCAGGGTTTGGGGTTACATTCAATACAAGAGATCTGCAGAGTGGATGGCAACATCACCAGGCTGAGGTATCAAGACATTTGTTTTGCCCGTTACATTACAAACCACAGGAGAGGGCGAATTCTTCAGCAGGATTCAGGTTTCAGTTCCTGAAAGCAAAGAAAGTCAAGGTGCTCCAGGATTGGCCAGCCCAGTCACCAGAATGAATATTATTGAGCATGTCTGTGATAAGATGGAGGAGGCATTGAAGATAAATTCAAAGAATCTTGATGAACTCTGGGAGTCCTGCAAGAACACTTTCTTTGGCATTCCAGATGACTTTATTAATAAGTTAATTGAGTCATTGCAGAGATGTATGGATGCAGTCCTCCAAGCTCATGCCAGTCATACACAATATTAATTCTTTTTCCTTTGCACCATGACTTTATATTCTATACTGTACATTATTTCTGTTAAGTGAAAAGACTTTTGTTTAAACAAAGTCAGACCTTACAGTCCTAATTAAGTAATTAAAAATCAAGGCATGATCATATTTTATTTTGGTAAAATAAGCGTAATCTAGAGGCCTTTATCTTTCATATAAGCCACTTCTGATACCAAATGATCAACTAGAAGTCAAGTTATTATTTGTTGTTCTGTTCCTAAAACTTGTATAGGCGATAAGACTTTTGTCAGATAGTGTGTTATTATATGACTTATTTTATTTTATAAAATTTTTACTTAACTACAATATTATTCTTTTAATTCCACTACATTTAATAGAAGTAGAAGAATAAAAAGTTTATTTTGAAGTGGAGAAATCATCGCCCACTCAGACAATAGCAATAGCAGTGTCTGATTCATGAATAGACTAAATTAAATGAACTTGAACTTAAATAAACAGTTAACCTGTTTAATCAAATCACAAATTAAACTGTACATTTGCATCTGTTCTTGAGTCAACATCTCACTGATTCTATTGATCCATTCTGAGTGAGTCTGCAGTTAACAACTCACAGATTCAGACGATGAATTCTGAGCAAGTCTGCAATTAACGATTTACTGATTCAAATGATCCATTCATTGCGAGTTTGCAGTTGATGACTCAATGATTAAGATGATTCATTCTGAGCGAGTCTGCAATAAATGACTCACAGATTCAAATGATCCATTAAGAGCAAGTGTGCTGACAACTTACTGATTTAAACAATCTGGTCAAAGCGAGTCTGGAGTTAATGACTCTATTTTCTAGTAAGGGGTGCAATTCGGTGTTTCCTGACTATATCCTTCCCAAATTTACAAACAGTGTCCTAAATTTGTGTGGTTGGGACTGCTGTGCACCTTTTGACCTAACGTGCAGTACAATCTATATCTTTAATGGCATACATTTCTCTTTCATGGTAATATTTGTGAATGTTCTACAATTCTCTTCTAGGTTTCGGATGATGTGTCAAATACTCATTTCTCACAAGATGTTCGATTATGTAGTTTTAGTATTCATCTTCCTAAACTGCATCACTATTGCTCTGGAAAGACCCAATATTCAGCAATCTGTAAGTGGAATCTCTAATGTCATTTGCTGTCTTGTTGCTTTCTGGATATCCAATGAAGTATGTCATTTTGCTTTTCATTTCAGGAGCGAGCATTTCTCAGCATCTCAAACTATGTTTTCACTGTGATATTTGTTGCTGAAATGACAGTAAAGGTATGATTTAAAAATTTATATTATTATTTTTTGTTAAGAGCATACATTTCATAAAGCAGTTGCATAGACGTAATATGGCTTGTGTTAAAGGTGGTGGCCCGTGGTTTCTACTCCGGGAACCACAGTTATCTAAAGAGCACATGGAATGTTTTGGATGGGGTGCTGGTCTTTGTGTCCCTCATTGACATTCTGGTCTCTCTGGCCTCCAATGCTGAAAACCGAATCTTTGGCATCCTGAGGGTTCTTCGCCTGCTGCGAACTCTGCGGCCACTGAGGTGAGCCAGAGAAAGGTCAAAACATGCTCGTCTGAGGCGCAGGCGATCAATGAAATCCCTTACACGGTTATTGCTCCAGTTAAGGAATAAACTGAAGGTTAATTATGTGGTTGCATTATTTCCAGAACCTACAAGCTAAAAGCCCCTTCTCACTTACCGATTCAGCTTAAGCTTGGCAAAATGAAGTCTGTTAGCCTTGAAAGGATTTTAAAGCAGGCAGTGGTTATTTGATCTTAACGGTCATTCAGACAATTGTGTCATTATATAAATGTTAAATCTATGGAACGGAATCTAAAAAGCTTGAAATGGTTTGTTTTTGTTTGTCTGTTTTTCTCTCTAGAGTAATTAGTCGTGCTCCTGGTCTGAAGCTGGTAGTAGAAACGTTGATAACGTCCCTGAGGCCCATCGGGAACATTGTGCTGATCTGCTGTGCTTTCTTTATTGTTTTCGGCATTCTTGGAGTTCAGGTGAATGCTTCAGTCACTACATTTTACTGGACAAGAGAGCTAAAAAAAAAATTCAAATGGCAAGAAATAATAATAAAAATAATAATAATAATTCTTTATATTTAAATACTGTAGCACTTTTTTAGACACTCAAAGTGCTTTACACAATGGGGGGGTCTCCTCCTAAATTTGCAATATTTACAATATAAACAGGTCAAAGAAAACACTACTGGTGTTCTCATCAAATTAAAATTGTCCATCAAAGCAGTTTTGACAGCTGAAAACACTAGTGCTGTTCTAAAAATGCCAACACAGGCTCATTCTGAAAACGTAGCCCTATATACGTTTCTCAAGATCATGAATTATGTAGCCAGAGCTACGTATGGCTGCATTTTGTCTTTAAAACAAATGATTCGAGGCAGTATGACGTTATTCCTTTTCGTGCTTACCTTCGTATGGACAGCTTTCCCGCTGTTGCCAGTTTGTCCAGTTAGCTCGCCTTGTTCAAAGGCGGACTTAAGATGCAGAGAGGAGTTAATCAGTGGGGTACGAGTCCGGCTCTGAATAACACAACTGAGAACCGGGTAAGTAACTGTACTATACACTGTGTTTTATGCGGCCACTGCGATTGGATACTACACCAAAGTCGGCGACCTGAGGGTGCTACAGACTGTACCAATATTATGGGAGTTTTCCGGGAGAAATAACAAAACAGGAGGGTGACGGGAGATGGGTCTGAAATACAGGAGACTCCTGGGAAAAACGGGAATGTTGGCAGGTATGGTGGTTGGGTCAATTGGTGCTTTTGAAAACAATATTGGTTGGGTTTAGGGAAGGAGGAGGTTGGGTCAGTCAATTAGTCAGTCAGTCAGTGGACAGCGGCCTCTGGTGGATTTACGTGAGATGAGCAGACGTGAATGGTCCTAGTGTGAGAAATTTGAGATCTCAAAAAGCATACAAAGTGGTCTCTAGTGGATTAACAAAAACTGCTAAAAAAATTACCTCCTGGGACATATTTGGTACACTCCAGAAATATATATAGCGGTACATTTCAGAATGAGCCTTGGTTGAATAATGCTCAGCTGCGAGCACTTCGTGAACTGTTGGAGCATTTCAAAAATGCAGAGCATGGTTTTCAGAGTAGTTTTCAAAGTGTTTGCATCTGTCAGCACAGATATTGAGATATTAAATTAGACTTTTGCTATGAACATGCTATGAACATGTTTGCTTTGATCAATTGCAGCTCTTCAAAGGAAAGTTTTTCCACTGTGAAGGCGGCGATACCAGAAACATCACCAATAAGTCTGACTGTCTTCAGGCAAACCTCAAATGGATTAGAAGAAAGTACAATTTTGACAACTTGGGACAGGTACCATTTTCCTCACATATCATTCATAGATTCTACATTTACATTTAGTAATATAGCAGACAGTTTTGTCTAAAATGATTTGCAAATGAGGAAGGCATCAAGCAACTAATCCAAAACAGGCAATACTTACAAGAAGGGCTACATATTGTAGGTTTTGACTATGTTAGAAAAATAAAAGCTACATGTGGTGGAGGGAGAAAAGAGAGAGGTGGTGTTTCGACACAGTGAAGTATAATAAAGTGACTGGCTGAATAAAAAAGTGAGGTCATGATGCTCGACCTCCAGAAAATAATTTTCTCCAGTAATATGGTCGAAATGATTCCCAGATTGCATATACGAGTCCTGTAATGGCACTGAATGAATGATGATTCTCTGTTCCACAGGCTCTCATGTCTCTTTTCGTGCTTTCCTGTAAAGATGGATGGGTCAATATAATGTATGATGGGTTGGATGCTGTCGGCGTGGACCAGCAGGTTTGCATCTGCTTTGCTCATTGTTTCAGCATTTATAAAAATCATATAACCTTCCTAATTTGTCAAATGATGGATTTGTCCTTTCTCTTCCTGCCCTTCATGTCCACAGCCTGAGCGCAACCACAACCCCTGGATGCTGTTATATTTTATCTCCTTTCTGCTAATCGTCAGCTTCTTCGTACTAAACATGTTTGTCGGAGTTGTGGTGGAAAACTTCCACAAGTGTCGTCAAGACCAGGAGGAAGTGGAGGCGCGTCTGCTCGAGCAGAAGAAGCAAAAACTGATGGCGAAAAAGCGCAGGAGTAAGGAGAATTGCGGGTCTGGTCGGTAGTCTATTTTTCTGAGCACTGCCTGCTTCCAGAGCCTGAGAGAGAAAGCTAGAGTTTTTTTTATTTAAAAAGTCAGAAGCAGTCTAAAGGCTGAGGAAATTCAAAACCCTTGCACATTTTGGCACCAATCTGATGTCAGCCTTGGATTGTGATGGACTGCAGCATGTTCCTGCATGAGATGCCCGCAACACTAAGGGCTGCATGACAAGTCAACAGGGCGAGTTTGCACAGTACATGTAAGGTCATCATGGTCAAAGCAGCAGAGCATCCTGCTGTTGTTATTAAGTGTGGGGATCGGTTAGTTGAAGTTTGAACTAATTAGGACTGTTCAGTTTATATATTAGTTCCATTTTAGTACCATCAGAGGGCTTTAAAATTGAAATGCCAAGTTTGAGCTTGTACAGTCAACAATTGCAATTTTGTGTTTAAAAGACCTTTCAGAAGTTCACACTTAGCTGATGATTGATAATAAAGCGTACTTGGCATGCTGTCCCGGGAGAGAGCCCTAAGCTCAGAATATCATCGAGCCCGGGGCTCCCTCCTGTTTGAAGGGCGAGAGGAGAGTTTGAGCTCAGGTAGGTCTCGAAAACTCCCCTGCTTGTGAACGTGCTGAGATATATCTGGCTAAGAGTTGTCTTAAGATGCTATTTTGGAGTAGTCAATTTACTTATGGCATATGTCTTTGGACGGTGGGAAGAAACCGGGAAACTCGAGGGAAACCAATGCGAAAACGGTAAATACATGCAAACTCCGCACAGAAACGCCGACTAGCCTGGTAAGGGGCCCAACCAGCGGCGTTCGTGCTGTGAGGCAACAGTGCTAACCACTGGGCCGCCATGCCGCCCTATCGGAAAAGGGGAGGAGTAGAGGTGGAAGGGGGGATTTTTCAAGACAAAGATGACTGGAGTGGAAAACTCTAGTTATTTATAGTATATCAGTATTCATCTGATTGGTGCAATATACGGAGCTGATGCGGTACCAGTTGTGTTCAATCATAAGCACGTGATCCTCTCAAAATTAGTTTATGAATAAACCACACCTAATAGAGAACCAAACAAAGAAATTTGGGCTGTGACTGAACATCTAATAGACGTCTTAGCAATAGTAAAAGACTAGTAATCAAATATACAGGAATGAACGATTGCACAAGTGAAGCTTGTCTAATCTGTTTATTTGATGACTCTATTTTTGGACTATTACTGGATGTCTATTAGATTTTCATTGGCAGCCCAAATTTAGCCTTCCAGGACATCTATGCTATGCATCTAGCTTGCTGGGTTATTGCAAACAGGCAAAGGTAATGTTTACATTTTGCCTCCAAATAAAAAAAATAGCATTTCTTTTTTTTTGTATTAGTACATAAAAGTATTTTTTGTTCAATTTATTTCCTTTTTTTTATTTTTTTTTTTCAAATTGTTTATTTTGTTAATTCTTAAGTATTATTTTTAAAGTAAATTTTCCCCAGATTTCAGTGAATCTTCAAAAGAAGCCTAATTAAAACAAAAAGTTAATGTAAAACCAATCAGAAATCATTTAGAATTGTACAAGACCAGGGAGGAAATAAGGAAAAGTTGTTTTTTTTAGTACAATGTGGTTATATTCTCATGAAAGATATGAGTTTTCATCTGCCTCTTGAATATTTTCAGAGATTCTGCACTTTGGATGGGCTGAAAAAGATGGTTCTGTGAAGTGATTTTGTGGCTTGAGGTGACAAGGCGGCGCTCATAAGTGCAAATGGAGGTAGGAGGGTGCAGCATATCAATGTCTTGAACTTGATGTGATCTGCAACCGATGACCAGTACAGAGAGATAAAGAGAAGGATGACATGGGCTGTCAGTCATGTCATCAAAGGGTGTTTTGTGTTGGATTTGTGCTTGCTTATTATATTAGGCACAGTGATTGATCTGCACAGTAATATTCATTGAGTATTGTGTTCTTCAATATGCTGTGATTTCCTCTGTGTTTATATGACTGATGAAGGTCAGGAGACCGAGACATTACTTTGAATCAATTTTTTATCAAACATTGATAGTGTGCGGGATGATTTGTTAGTTTTCGCTCCATTTCACATGGTTTGTTTTGTTTGTTTATTTCTTCAGGTGCGCTGAGTTTGAACAGCTGATTTGAATGTTATCACTCGATTGAATGGCCGTTATCAGCTAATAGAAATGGGCCAGTAGGGGCCTTCTGCGTCTTCTAGTAGGCTCAGAAGGCTGTTATCATCCATTCACATGGTTAATCAGCTATAGATCACATACGGCTGTGGCCGGAAGTTAACAAGAATTATTTATATTATTTATAAAATTTCCCATTAATTGTATTTAATTAACGTCTACCCCAACCCTAAACCAACCGTCACATTAATGTAAAATAGATCTGGATCTGAAGTCTTCTCTATTAGTATAGCTGATTAACCATGTGGATGGATTATAACAGCCTTTTGAGCCTACTAGTAGGTGCAGAAGGCCCCTACTGGCCCATATTTATCAGCTGATAACCACTGATAAACCCATTCAATCGAGTGATAACAATCGAAGCGAGTGATTTGAACTTATGTAATGTTTTAGTAATTGAAAACTTTAAGTGTTAATGGATCGAAAGTGAGTTTATTGTCTTAATAATACAGGGGAACCATGACAAAAGTGAAGGTGTTTGTGACAGTTTCTAAGATGGAATAATTTATTATTCTAGATTATACTGTTGAACTCAAACATATGTTTCAGCATTATATCCAGTTGAGAGATAGGAAATGGTTAGCTTGTTGCAGTCTGGCTGTCAGTCTGAATCACTTTGGCACACTGAAGGCACTATTAACGTTGTCTGGTTCACTTCTGTGAGTATTAAGGATTCTGAGAAGGAAGGCCGTGATTTTACGTGACTAAACGAATAAATGTGAAGCAGTGTGTTCTTTGTTTAAGCACCATGCCTGCCACTGCAAAAAAAGCAAGGTTTCTGATAAATGATCTTTAGCATAAAGGCTGACAGTTTTATCTGCGTTTGTCACACTTGGCTCCTCCAGCCTTTACTGCAGTCAAGGGATTAATCGTGTATGTGACTATGACTTACAGTACTCATAGCAGTTTTATTTGCCTGGATCTATTCAATGATCCTCGAATGCTTTCATCTGGGAGAGATCGAAGGACGTTTAATGAAACAATCAACACAGAGTGAATTAGCAGGACAAGGAAGAGAAAGAGGCAAATCTTTTAAAATAGGGATAGTGGGCCTCATTTATGAAATGAATGTTCCACAGAAAAGGGTGTGGATGGTCATTTTAACACAAAACTTTAATCAGTATGAATCCATATGGATGTGAGTGTAAAGAGTGTAAAGAGTCTCCCTGTGGTTGTGTGTAATGAGTATGAATGAGTATGAACTGCTGGGGGAGTGTTGTTTTAATGGAACTTGATGCTGCATGCCGTATGGGGAAAAAAAAACTCCACATATCACGGTGTGTGTGTCTGTGGTCCTATTGACTCGATAGGTGCAGAGAATATGTCAAACAGCCGTGTGTGTACAGACTGTCCTGTCGCAAAATTGATTCTACATGACGGTAATAGTTTGATTAAGCTGTTTACTGGTCTGTACAGCACTTCAATAATGCAAATAAAATGTCATACTCCACATGTCTTAATACAATTTCTGTTTAGTTCGATTATGACCTTAATCAGATTAAATTAATAAAAATTGTCCTCTAAATTAATATTGTCTTCATCATGTTAAAATCGGATTATTGGTGTCCATGTAAACGTACTCAATGTAGAGAAAAACAAATAAACATATTAGTGGAACAAAAGGTCATTAGTAGATTAAAAGTACTGATACAGTACTAAAATTGTACACAAGTAAAAGTAAATGTAAATATTTTTGGACTACTTAGTAATGTGCAATTCCTGGGAAAAATTGCTCGTGGTAATTTAATTATTTGCAATCTGTTAGGCATCAGTTGGCATTTCTGTGTGGAGTTTGCATGTTCTCCCTGCGCTCGCGTGGGTTTCCTCCGGGTGCTCCAGTTTCCCCCACAGTTCAAAGACATGTGGTACAGGTGAATTGGGTAGGCTAAATTGTCCGTAGGGAATGAGTGTGTATGGATGTTTTCCAGAGATCGGTTGCAGCTGGAAGGGCATTCGCTGCGGAAAACAAGTGCTGGATAAGTTGGTGGTTCGTTCCACTGTGGCGACCCTGGATTAATAAAGGGACTAAACCGAAAAGAAAATGAATGAATGAATGGTCGTTATCAGTGGTTATCAGCTGATAGATATGGGCCAGTAGAGGCCTTCTGTGCCTATTGGTAGGCTCAGTAGACTTTTATCATCCATCCACATGGTTAATCAGCTAGAGATCACATATGGCTGCTGCCGGAAGTTAACGAGAATTATTCATAGTATTTAATAAATTTTCCATTAATAGTATTTAATTAACGTCTACCCCTACCCCAATGGGGAACTGAACTGACAAAGCTGAAAAAGCGCACGTATCTCCGAGTTAGGGAGAATGGCGCAGCAAGCGTGTTTCGACACCTCAACCGAATCGTTTCCTCAGTCATCAAGGTTAATCTAATACCCTTGAGGAAACCGGCTCCACTCGCAGATTGTAAAACTTTGCAAATGTATAGGGTGTCACCCAGCCCGCAGCTCTACAAATGTCTGTCAGAGCGCCGAGTGCTAACGCCCAGAAGGATGCGACGCTCTGAGTGGAGTGCGCTGTCACCCCCGGGGGACACGGCTCACCCTGGCTCTGGTAAGCGCAGGAGATGGCATCCACTATCCAGTGGGCCAACCTCTGTTTAGATACGGCACTTCCCTTCTGCTGACCACCGTAACAAACAAAGAGCTGATCACAGGATCTAAAGCTCTGAGTGCGGTCCACATAAATTCGCAAAGCGCAAACAAGACACAGCAATGAAAGGGCTGGGTCTGCCTCCTCCACGGGCAGAGATTGCAGGCTCACTACCTGATCCTTAAACGGCATGGTAGGAACCTTAGGCACATAGCCGGGCCGGGGTCTCAGGACAACGTGAGAGTAGGCCGGCCCGAATTCTAGGCACGAGTCACTGACCGAAAATGCCTCCAGGTCCCCAACCCCCTGTCTTCAAGGACAGAAATCTCAAGGATACTCGAGTAGAGTGGTTCGAAGGAATCCCCACGTAGGCTCGTTAGCACTACCGCGAGATCCCAAGAGGGCATGAGAGGGGGCGTTCGCCTCACATCTCTGAGGAACAGGATGATGAGGTTATGCCTCCCAACGGTGCCGCCATCCACCGCATCATGATGAGTTGAAATGTTGGCCACGTAAACCCTCAGTGTGGGGGGCGACAGCCTTCGCTCCAACCTGTCCTGAAGGAAAGAAAGCACAACACTGATCTGGCAAGATCAGGGGTCTTCTCGGCAAGAAGCCCACCGCTCAGTGAATAGACTCCACTTCAGGGCATAGGCATGCATCGTAGAAAGTGCTGTAGCCTGAGTTATGGTATTAACCACCGCAGTCGGTAGGTTACCTAATTCTTCCTCGCTGCGTCTATGGACCACACGTGGAGGTTCCACAGATCTGGGCGAGGGTGCCAGATGGTGCCCTGTCCCTGAGAGAGTAGGTCCTCTCTCAAAGAGACCCGCCGGGGGGGGGGGTCAACGCGAGGAGGGAGGGATCTAATATCCAGGTTCGGTTGGACCAGAGAGGTGCAACTAGCAAGACCTGCTCCTCGTCCTCCCTGACATTGCACAGTAACTGCGCGAGTAGGCTCACTGGGGGAAACGCATATTTGCGCATGCCTCGTGACTCAGGGTGGAGTCGATATTCTCCCGGGATTAGGAGCTGCCGTGAGAGCCTGTCAGCCGCACGGTTGAGCTCGTCTGGAATGTGAATAGCAAGCAGCAACTTCCGCCGCATATGACTCCAGAGGAGCAGACGGCGAGCGAGCTGAGACATGCGGCAGGAGCGTATACCCTCCATACGGTTGATATACGCTACCGTCGCCATGCTGTCCGTCCTGACCAGCACTTTTTGCCCCCTCAGCACCAGTAAAAAGCGGCACAGAGCGAGAAACACTGCCAACAGCTCTAGGCAGTTGATATGCCAATGCAGCTGGGTTCCTTCCCACAGGTCCGCAGCAGCATGCCCACAACACAAGGTCCCCCAACCCGTACTGGACGCATCTGTCGAAACGACAACATGCCTGGACACCTGACCTAGGGGCACTCTGGGCCAGTAGGAAGGAGGGGTCTCTCCAGGGGGTGAGGGCGTGGCGACACAGCGCAGTGACAGTCACTCGGTGTGTGCTCGCATGCCATGCGTGTCTGGGGACCCGATCATGGAGCCAATGCTGTAGTGGTCTTATATGGAGCAATCCGAGCGGCGTGGCCGCGGCTGCGGATGCCATATTCCCCAGGAGCCTGTCGAACTCTCTTAGATAGTTCAGCATTAGCTCGGCGCGTTCTCGTGAGAGGCGCGCCTTCTTGGTGACCGAGTCCAGCTCTAATCCGAGTAAGGAGATGCTCTGCATGGGGGCGAGCTTGCTCTTTTATCGGTTGAACTAAAAGCCCAACAGGTGAAGTTGCCAGAGCACCTTGTCTCTGTGCCAAATCAATTGCTCCCGATAGTGGGCTAAAATCAGCCAGTCATCGATATAATTGAGCACGAGGGCATGAGGGCACCCTCCGCGAGCTTGGTGAAAAATTGCTCCAGCTATTGCTGCAAACCAATCCCGAGGACAAACGCATCAGATGATGCGCTTCTGCATAAGCATTCTGAAGCGCAGCCTGTGAAGGCAGCGGTTCAAAATGCGCAGATCTAGGATTGGCCATAGCCCACCACTCTTTTTGGGCATGATGAAGTACGGGCTGTAAAACCCGCCCTCCATCTCGGCTGGAGGTCCGGCTCTCCTCTCGCAAGACAGGGGCGGATATAGGGCTGACCCTGGTGAAATACACGCCCGTGAACCTGGGAGGCCGTTTCGCGAACTGTATCGCATAGCCGAGACTGATCGTACGGATAAACCTTTGCGATGGGCTGGCCCGCGCTAACCAGGCAGGCACAGCCCTCGCAAGTGGTCCCACCCGCACGATTGCTGATGTGCCAGCGGCAGGGCAGCGTGGAGTGAGTGGCTCACCCAGGGAACGCTGGGGTCCAACGTGAGAGCAGGAGACGAGAGGCTCGCTCTCATCTCGCACCCAAACTCCAGAGTAGGGGCTGGGAGTGGGAGAGAAAGGAGACCGTTCTCTCGCGCTCTGTGAGCCATTGGTGAAATGCACCGATCCTGCGAGCTGGAAAGCATAGCTTCCCAGACTGGCAGTGTTCGGGCTTTCACATCCAGAGAAGGGGAAAAATGCTCTTTCATTGCTATTTTATTTGATGGCGTTTTTTTTTTTACGGCATTAAATGAAGAGCCCTGCCCTCCAGTGGGGAAAGAGAAAATTCCCTCCTCCCCAGATGGCCTGTCCCTGGGGCGGGGGGCGCTGGTTGCCTGCGAGATGCTCGGCGTAGCCGCTTGGCCGGAGGTGCAGGCGGGGGCAGCGGAGCAAAAGCTACAGGCGAGCATCCTCTGCAAAAAGCAGTGGATGTGGATGGCTCTCCGGGGGGGGAGCGGTCATACAATCCCGCTGATAGAGCTATCGCCCATGGACTCTGAATGCTCCATCACCAGCATGAATTCCTGGGCTAATTCACTGATGGTGTCGCTGAACAGGCCAGCCTGGAATATGGATGAGTTAAGAAAGCGAACTTTGTCAACATCACGCATATCACCAGGTTTAGCCCGAGGTGGGCACACAAAGGAAGCGCACGCAGATCGGGCAGGAAAAAAGTGCCCTCAAGACTGCGTGAGCTTACTGCACACTTCCGGGAAGAAGGGGATGGAAGGCTTTGAAGGTCTTGCCTCATATTCTCCGCATAACACCTATCTAGTCGGTCCGGCCGCGGGGCTGGGGGATAAACCATCACCAGGCTCATGGCCGAAGCAACCCGAGAAAGCACGGCCATCATGTCTGCTTTTTACATGCCAACGCCACGTTTTCCACCCCGGAGGGGGGGAGCGAGCGGGTTCACATCTCCATCAGACAATGACAGCCCATCCTCCGATGCAGCGATGGACATCTGATCCTCAGTGTCATCATGTGAGAGAGCGACCATCCGAGGATAGAGCGCTTCTCTTCACCTGAAGCTTGAATGGAGCAAGTGGAGGAGCGAGAGGTCCACCGCCCTTGTCATTTATAAGGGATTTATAAAGCATAAATAGTCCTCACTTTAAATTAGGTCACAAAACTTGATGAAGTTGAGTTAATAAAGCATTTATTAACTTACAAATGAACTATTAATATATGCCTGAATAATAAGAATTATAAATGTAATTTTAATAGTTTATTAATTCATTCTGAATGACCTTAAAAAACAACCAACTATGGCTAAATAAATGATTTGTAAATAATGCAATACTTAATTTAGTAATAAAAAATAAATCATTAACAAATGATTGAACAAATTAACAAATTATGAAAGTACAATTATTAAGCACATTATAAATGTGGTCGTAAGTCAAGAATACAGCATTTGTAATTGCAGTTATAAACTGCTTACTAAAGTTTTTTAATGTAGAGTTAATGCTTAACAGATAAGGAATTCACTATTTTTTTAATGCTTAACAAATGATTCATAGTGTGTAGTTATTATAAAGTGTTACCGAGTCTTCTCTATTAGTATAGCTGATTAACCACGAGAATTATTTAAATTATTAATACAATTTTCCATTAATTGTATTTTATTAATATCTACCCCTACCCCAACCCTAAACCCATCACAGTAATGTAAAAACAGATCTGGAGTTTTCTCTATTAGTATAGCTGATCAACCACGAGAATTATTTACATTTTTTATTAGATTTCCATTAATTGTATTTTATTATCGTCTACACAGTAATGTAAAAACAGATCTAGATCTGGAGTCTCTATTAGTATAGCTGATTAACCATGTGGATGGATGATAACAGCCTTCTGAGCCTACCAGCCAATGCAAAACTGCAGATTTTCTACCTTTACAGCCTTTTTAAAATGTTTTTAGGTCAGAGACTACTGCACATTGCAATTATAATTTGTATACAGTGTTGAATTCAGTTAATTCTGCACACCCACAAATCATATGGTCCATCCTTAATCTTATTTATCAAGTATTTACTATAGGTTTATTTGTAATAAAGCTTTCACTAAAAGAACAATAAGTTAAGCTTAACTCATTTCATTTTCTGCCGAATTCAGCAGATTTTCCTCTAAATTCAGAACAAAAACGCATATAACACATACACAGATTCCATCTGGGCCTGCCAATATTGCATCATATTGAAATCCAGGCTGTTTCTATGTGCGACTTTAAGACTTTGAAGATGGCCACAAGTGTCATACAGCACAGTATCTGCTAGTGCGATATGATCCATGTAACAGTTATGTTGTATACCTGCATGTTTAACTATCAGATATTCAGCAGCTCAAAGGCTTCTCTCTTGGCGTATGGGATTTACCTATAAACACGCTTTTACGGCAGACTCAGAAAGATGGATTCAATCTCTATTCAATTTTATGGTTGCTGTCATGTCCGATATATCACGCACAAGACAACTAATCGATAAACAGTCACCTCTAAGCTCTCCTTGAGAAATACTCACTGAAATATGTTCTCCAACACACACTACCATGTTTACAACGGCATGTTCACCAAAAGCAGCATGCTTGAAACCCATGAAGGCACAAGTGCTGCAGGAGAGGACTGTAAATGGATAGTAAAACCACAGTAATGTTGAGCACTGGTCCTCTGTGCAGCATTCGTCCCCTCACACCCTGTGCCTTTTGCCTCTGCATCAGTGATCTGGTTTATTTGTGTTTACCCTGCACTGACTCTTCTGTGTTCTCTGTCTGTATGGCTGTATCAACAGAGGCCCTCCGGAGACCATATTATGCGGATTATTCTCCAGCCCGGCTTTACATCCACACACTGTGCACCAACCACTATCTGGACCTATTTATCACCGGCATCATCTGCGTCAACGTAGTTACCATGTCCATCGAGCATTTCAATCAGCCTACTGTGAGTATATGAGCACTTTGAAGCCTCCAAGGGTGCGTTTCTCAAAACCAACATTAGGCAACTAAAGGCTCATACACACCGGGACGCTTTTCGTTTGCGTTTATCGTCAGCATTTTTCGAGACGTTTTTACAGATTCAAACTCAAGCGATTTTCACTGGCGTTGAGCAGAAGAGTATGCAAAATCACTCTTTGACGGTAGATGGCGCTACACAATTTTAAGCTTCTGACACCCGCTTGTAACACAGAAGAAGAAGAGAGAAAGTTAACACGCTTGTTGTTAAAGTTACTGGCGACTCGAACAAGCATGGATGGTTCAAGAAGCAGCTCTAGCGATGAAGAAATGATTATTGTTCACCAGTGCAATAAGCAGCTCCACGTTCATATCGCCTCTGGGCATCTTCTTCAATGTGCGCTCGCATTGACAGTTTTCAATGCACCTCAGCGCCTCCACGTGCTATGTACTGTAACTTTAACAGCTCCATGCACGTAAACAAAAAAGCTCCAAACTGATTGATGAAGAACATTTTGACAGTGCGTTAAAACAAAAAAACGAACATGAGGTGTTTCTTTAAAAATGACGCGTTTATGCCTGGCCTTTTCCACGATGGTGTGCACGATCACCAGTGTTGGGCAGTAGCGTCGCTACAAGTAGTGACACTACTAGCTTAACTACATTTCTCAGGAGCATATCAGTAGCTTTTAGCTTAGCTTGCTACATTTCCCAGGGGGCAGCTTTTAGTGTAGTTAAGCTACATTTTAAGTAGAGTAGCTAATTTTTTAGCTCATTACATTTTACAAGTAGCTTGCCCAACACTGACGATCACATTGGCGCTTTTTATTTAGTCACGAGGCGTTAAACGTTGACGGAAAACACAAGCAAAAAGTGTCCCGGTGTGCACGGGCCTTTAGGCTGCAAATTCTGACGGTATGAGCATAGTTCAGTCATTTGAATCCATTGTTTTAAAGGGGTGGTCCAGAGTGAATTTTAAAGGCTTGGTTGTGTTTATAAGATGCAAAGCAATGTGTGCTCATGCTTCATTTGTAGAAAATCACATAATTTTTTCATATATCTTACTTTGATTATATACAGCTACTCAGCTAACATGAAAACGACTGTCATATAGTTCCTCTGAAAGGCCTACCCTTAAGAGGCTTTGATTGGTCAGCTAACATAATGTGCTATTATTCGCGGATTGGCTACACGTCACCAGGAAAAGCGCCACGCCCCTACAAGCACGAGCTTTTGCGGTGTGTAAATACTGTCAGTCAGAGTAGCTGTTAGCCAAATCAGTTTGTGCCTGAATCAGACAGAAAATGACACAGAGGACACAGCTGAACCTCACGCCTGCTCTTTAAAATAAAATCTGACAAGTGTCTTACACATATATTTGGAATAAGCATGTTTAAGTAATATGAATTGTTCACATATCTTATGCGAGTTCAATATTTGAGATGTAGAACGCAGGGAAAGCAGCCGCACAGAGAGACAATGCAGCGCTGGTGAAGATTGTGGCCGTTTACAGGGGTTTGACGAATAATTATGAATTTGTAGCTAAATTGTTAGCGGTGCCAAACAGCATTTCCTGTTGTTTACATCCTTGTTTATGTCCTTGCAACAACATACCATTAACAAATAAAAACACTTTGGCTCACAATCCACAACTTCGTCTGTTAGAGGAGTTTTATCCGAGTCCAGCACTACATTGGGAGAGATTCTGGAAGCTGTCCTTTGTCAAATGCTAGCTATGTTTTTTTATAAATGTCTGGAACATAATTAAAATTAAATTGTAAGCACTTCCCTCTTTGTATTGTGTCCTTTGGAAGCCCAAATACAGAAACGTTCTACGACATTTTAGCTTTCTGTGCTACGTTACAGCATTACAGCGCTTCTGGCCACGCCCATTACTGTGTATGCACGTGGTGAATGCACGTAACCTGAATTGTTTGTGATCTTACTAGCCCGGGTGTATTTTTTTTGTAGTCCCCAAACTTCGTTCACTGTAGGCTTTGCTAAGCTAACTCTTTGCAATGAATTTATTACATTCAGAGATGTTATGTTCACACAGCTACACTACACATCAACTAAAGTTTAAAATATGATATCGTAGTGGACCACCCTTTTTAAATGAACAACAATGCAATCTTGTGTGGTTGGAGCTACATCGTTAGAGCTGTGGTTTGAAGCCGAATTCCTGGCTGTGTTTTATTTAAAGTTTTCCCCCCATGACCTACTCCGTTTAAACGCTTCAACATACACTTTAATAGATTTTTTAAAAATTCAATTAGTCTTGTTCAAACTTTATGTCATTTGCTTTTAAATAATTTTTTATTACAGTTCAGTTTAATTATCTTTAGATTGACAGTTGTGGTCCCATTTTAAGACTTCTTAACTTCAGATTAAGTCGTTGCTCGTGAAGAATGATGACTTTATTGATTTACACTACAAGTGAAAATCTGTTTCTAAGTCACTTTTAAAAAGTAACAAAATGTGTACCAAGTGTTATGTTCATTTTTATTTATTTATTTATTTATTTATTTATTTATTTATTTATTTATGATTTAGGAAAAATTGTTGTTTGGGAAACAACCCACATTTGTAAAGTTAGCAGTTTGTTTGTTTAGTTTTTGTTTGGTTGCAATGGTACACATTTCAGTTCGGTTTGGTTACTTTCAAACTTTTTCTAATGGGATGGGTTAATTGACTATATCAACAAGAGTTGTAGCAAATACCAACTTAGAAGTACACAATCCAAGTTGTTTTAAATATGAAATGTACTTCATATTAAGCACTTCTGATTAAATCGAAATCCTCTATGGCTCCATTTACTGTCGGATGTGTTTTTATGCATTTGAGACATTTTCATGTATATATTACAGAAAGATACACTATAGACTACTACTGTATATAGATTGACAGATACACTAATATGCTTATTATCTACACTGTAAAAAATATTTCAACCTCTTGAAAGATATTGAGATGATATTGACAGATATTGGAATGTTCTCAGTCTTATTTTATCAACATAACATAAAAGTTTTTTTTTGTTTGTTTGTTTTTTATTATTATTATTTTAATTAATGAATTTATTTATTCATTCTTTTATTTATTTAGTCCCAAAACTTGATTGTGACTTTCAAAAGATTATAATTTTGGCCGAATTCGTGTTTTTTGGTCCAGTCAACCTTTTCCATTCCTGAAAATTACCCTTCGGTTAACATTTGTAAAGCATATTTATGCTTACTAATATATTATGTTTTCTAAGCCCATGCAAAAATATAAGTGTAACTAAGATGTTTTTGTTTTTCCATAATTTTATTATTTGGTCTTCAGCACTTAGCACTCTTGGCAAAACAAAAAATTATAATAATTTTTTGTATACCTCAACATTGGCATGGAATTTTTTATAAACTGATCTCAACTGTGTTTTATATTTAATTGAGATGTTTTTACTATTTATAGCTAAGGCTCCAAGTCTGATGTTTTTATATATTTATATTATTATTTTATTATTGAATTGCACTGCATTGAAACTGCTGATAAAATTATTTCTGTCTTCCACAGTATCTTGATGAGGCACTTAAATACTGTAACTATGTATTTACAATCATCTTTATAATTGAGGCTCTGCTTAAACTCGTGGCTTTTGGAATACGGAGATTCTTCAAAGACAGGTATTGTAACCTATATGGATCTTTAAACACCTAATAAGACCAATCTAATGTGTATATCAATCAACCTATATGATATTGAATAGATTGCAAACACAAATTTTGTCAGATTTTATTTGATTATTTGACTTTGACTTCTAAATTCTCATTGAACAAGAAACACTATGTACTATATTTTCAGAAAATACCACAACACCCTAAATCTAAAAGCCAAATTTGGGCAGATATATTATGTAGTCTGATGCACTTTAGATCAGGGGTGTCTAAACATGGTCCTGCAGTGCCTCTGTCCTCAATATTTAGCTCCAACTCTATTTGAATAAACCTGAGCCAGCTAATTGAGGTCTTACAGTGTACAATTGCCCTCCAGGACTGAGTCTAAACACCTCTGCCCTAGATAGTATTTAGTTTATACTGATTATATGCATTACATTCTAATTACCTCATTGTTTTAACTAAGCCGTCCTGTTGTATTTTAGATTCTGATGCTAAAGTCACTGTAAAAATGTGCTCCTTAACCTCTATGACCTTGTCTTTTATCACAGGCTCTATTTGTGCATTGGATAAACTTGTGTTCTTAGATATCTTTAGTCATGCAGGGAATTTGCAAGTGCTTAATCCGATAATGTTAATTAAAGACTTCATTGGCTTTGTGTACACCAAAACATATTTCTAGATTCAGAGATGGTGTGCTGATTGATTATTCAAGCCAACAAAGACATGAGATTAAAGCATGGTGGACTCCTTCTCAGATCAGACAAAAAAGATTATGCAGGGTAATTAAAGAACGTCCATCAAAACGTATCTATTCTTGAGGGGGAAAAATGTAATGTGATAGATTAAAAGATGAGATGGTTAATGTAAATCTATATTATTCTTCTCCTTAAAAAGGCGGAAATCTTTGTAATTAGTGACATCGGTGGCTATTAAGTAAAGTACAGCCAGCAACATAGTGCTTATGTCCGCACTTGTGTACATGTACTGTAACATACAAGAGATTTAATGTGATTTAATGCCTGATAAACATAGGGTGAAACTCTTTTTTGTTCACTGAATATGTACAGGGTCCTATTTTAAGCCTATTCTAAGCACATGGTCAAGTGTCTAAATCCATTTTGCTATATTAACAACATGCTCAGCATGCTCTTAATGAGTAATGAATGTGTTTTGTGCATAACATGCAACAAACCAATTAGAGTCTCTTATTTAGGGCCGCACAATTACAATGTTTTAGCATCGACATCACAATGTGAGAATCTGCAATAGTCACACTACAGGATGTCACACAATTTCAACTTAATTTAAACCATTTGAAACACAAGAAATTATAAAGTTTGTCATTTGCCCAAGTTTTTAATGAAGAATTGTGTTAAATTATTTATACAAGGAAGTCTATACTGTTATTTTACATTAGTTTATTAAATTTCTCAATACTGTTAGCCTCCACTGAAATCCATTAAGCGATGTTTGTTTCATTTTCATTTTTTTCTCGTGTTTTCATCTGTGCTTTAATCTAATTAAATTTATTTTAAATTTATTTGTTTTTGTGCAGTTGCACTCCAGTAAAAATCATCCCAATCAATGTAAAACTATGAATTCTTTCTAATGGGTCATCTTATGAAATTGTATTCATATCACAGTATATTGCAGGAAAAACTAAATATTGCAATGAGTTTTTTATAATATCGTGCAGCCATACTCATATTCCCTGTATAAACTGTGTGACATGGCATATTCACTATTAATCACAACTGCATTAGACTGAAACTAGCTAAAAAAAATCTCTTTAGTTGCGTCATGCACTGTATTGCGCAGTGTATGATGGGGCCGCTTAACACCATCCACACTCATCACAGTGATATTTCGATACATATTTAAATATGAGCTCCACTATTTTCTCTTTTAAAACATATTCAATTACAAGTCATAGACTCTGTGTTGACTCTTTGGTGTTGTCCAAAGAGCTGCAGGAAATTACTCTTTTATTCACTGATAACATGTCTCTGCTTAAATAATGGCATTATAAATAGCATTGTTATGAAAAGGATCATAATGTGTTGCCGTCATACTGCCTCTTAGCATTCATTTTGCCTAGAAACTGCAGTCAAACATATGTTGAAGTACATGTTTTCAATGAAAATGTGTTGTAAAACAGAGCAGTAAGAAAACAGCAGCTAAGAAAGCATCTGATCATAGCGAAATGGATATGTTTGCTGGAGTTCAGTCTAAATTTTAATTACACTCCAAAATCAAGCAAAAAGTGCTCAGGGGTAGCTGAAATAATGGATTGGTGCTCTTTGGGTAAAGAATTCATCAGAATAAACATCATAACATATCATAACAGTGTAATTCAAAGTAAACAGCAAAAATCAGTCCAAGACACTCGAAATGTGTGGATAATTTTTTTTTTTTTTTTCACACTTGCGTTGGACTGATTTTTGCTGTTTTTTTCTAAATTACACTGTTATGATAACTTGAAATTAACACATATTTGACACTGTAGATCAGAGATGCCCAAATTAGGACCCACAGGCCAAAGTTGGCCCATGGTAACCTTTGACTTAGCCTGCCATCCCATCTTAGAAGAAAAGGGGAATGATAGGGATGTGATTGGGGAACTGTCTTTGACAAAATTCATTCCTTCTAATTTTATGCAATTCAAAGCACAGGCATTGAATTTTAATAATGATTTGAATTGTGATTTTTAATGATTGTTTGTTTTTATTGTATCAAGTTCATTATAAAATGTAAAAAACTAAATATTAGGTCACACTTGTTGACATGTACTTGGAAAGTTTCTTATAGTCCGTTAAATGTCTGTTGAAGGAGCAGTATCAGCAAATATTAAGCAGAAAGCACACTAGTACTCAAATGGACCATCAAAATAAAGTGTTACCAAATATTATTATATTAATTAATACAATTTAAAGTAATGTTTTTTATTTATTTTTAAGTATTAAAAAAAAGGAAATTAAGAAATGACCCATAGAAACTTGAATGTAACACAGTTTGGTATATTTACCTTTACCCAAAGACCCCAATCAAGTTTTTTGGCTCCTCGTAAGTAAACGTTTGTGCACCACTGCTATAGATTATGTAGATTTGTAATGTGAGCCTCTTTCTTCACAAAACCCACTGACAGTAGAGAATCTCTTTTAGTATGATCCTGAATCTTAGCATTAAAAATGGTTTAATATTCATTCCTAGCTGTTCACACATTGATAGTAAATACACCTAATAAATAAAAGTAAATGTATAAATATAGACCCTTTTCCTTTGTTCTTATAGCATTTTTATAAGCATAACTGCAGTTAGAACACAGTCAGGCAGGTGGAGCCTGAAATTAATTATGTATATTAGCAAAAGACAAATTCACTAACCTCTAACACATTGTAAAACACCTTTATAATTAAGCGCGACGTGCCATTAAGTCATGACTTAATATGTGGCGTCTGATGTATCAGTTAAATGAAACATGCAAAATAAAAAGGAGTCACGATCCCTGTTGTTTATCATTAATCTCACATTAGCACGTGTCCAGGCGCAATCAGCCGTATGCTGTTGTATTTGCAATATGACCATTAATCTGGGTACGACTTGTTTGCTCAGTTTGCTTAATGTTCTGACACAGATTAGCTAAATGACGCTTGTTGCTGGATGCTATATTTAAGTATGATGTCGTAATGTGCCGGCAGATGGAACCAGCTGGATCTCGCAATAGTCCTTCTCTCTATCATGGGCATCACTCTGGAGGAGATTAAGATGAATGCAGCGCTGCCGATCAACCCCACCATCATCCGTATTATGAGAGTGCTAAGAATCGCAAGAGGTACTGCAGCTTTTGAAGCTCACCGAACTGTAGGAAATTGTGTTAATGAAGCATTTATCAACATACAGAGTAATTATTACTATATGCCTGAAAAATAAGATGTATAAATGTTCCTTCAAGTGGTTTATTAATCATTTATTCTGAATGATCTTAAATAACTGGTTTGTAAATAATGCATTATTTAATTTAGTAATGAAAATTAATCATTAACAAAGTATGAAAATACAATCAGTAGGTACAATAGGTAACACTTTAGTTCAGGTCACAATTCACTACATTAATAAACCATTAACTAACACTGCTAGCTTAATAAACTACTAATTAGCTGTTTATTAATAGTTAGTAAGGTAGAAATTGGGTTTAGGTTTTGGGTTGGATTAGGTATGCAGAATAAGATCATGCTTTATAACTACTATTAAATAGTTAAAATCTTAATATTAAGTAATAAACCAGGAGTTAATGGCATGAATTGTGACCTTAACTTAAGTCTTTACCGCACATAACCGCACATTACATCTGAGCTTATAAGTAGGCCCACACATGCAGAAATCCACAGATCTCCTCAGATTTTTTTAGCCGATCGTTGTCTATTTATTTGTGTATATATATATATATATATATATATATATATATATATATATATATATATATATATATATATATATATATATATATATAGATATATATATCTATATATATATATATATATATATATATATATATATATATATTCCATTTTTATAATAGTTTCAGTAATTTTATTAACTAATATGCAAATGTTTATATGATTTATTTACAAGACAGTTTGTAAAGTAATATTTTCTGTATTTTAGTAGATATTACATGTTTGTTTACCAACATAAAAAGTTATTATTTTTAAATGTTTTAGCTGCAATAGGGGAGAGCGGGGCATAAAGTAACACTTTTTGGTTTTGGCCAAATAATGAACAAAGTAAGGGGGTTAGACAAACCCTAATTTTATTACCAACAACACACAAGCCTCTCCTACAAATGAGCAATGAAATTATGAATCGCCAGACCTATGGTTTCTGTGCAGTATTGCCAAAAGTTCCAGGAGTAAAAATGTTACTAGTCAGAGTGTTAGTTGTAACACATGCTTAAAAAGGCAGATGCTTAAATAGGCAGATTTCACATAATTCATTTAAATTCAGTTTACTTTATATAGTAGCTATATTTCCTCAGTAATTAGCTCATTTTTTTATTCTACATAGCACATCATGTTTGTTTATTTATTTATTTATTTATTGGATAAACACACTTGAATTTATTTGCATTATTATCCATTTATCCATTATTATACAATTCATGTATTTGCATTATTAGCAATAAAATCTTTTTTTTTATTATTAAAAAATATTTTCTGAGTAAATACCTTAACACTCTTTGTTACTTTGTGCCCCTTACTTTGCGTTTGTGTTACTTTGTCCCCTACTTACAAAACTATTCTGCATAAATCTGCAGATTTTGTTAACAAAATTCTGCACAGGAATACCATAAATGTCCACAGACAGGGGGCATTGAGGATAGAATTGTCAGGTCCTTATGACGTAAACAAAAAATGTGTATGTATATAAAAAACATTTTTAGGTAGGAATTTTTAATTAATGTACCTAAAAATGTTTGACTAATTGAATACTAAACTAGCAGTATTCCACTGTATGGCATAGACAGGCATAGCCATTTGAGACACACCTCAACACACCTGTTTACTGTAGTACAAACCAGTTTCTATACTCAAATAAATACTTTTCCATGTATTAAATAAATAAAACTGTCCCTTTTCTAATTCAAAATGCCATAAATATAAACATCTTAAAACCGTACAGGCTAATCTATATTTCACTGTTATAATATAAGACAGATTCATTCTGGCCTTGCTTATAAGTAGGCCCACACGGAATCTGCGCGTAGAAATCTGCAGATTTCCGCAGATTTATAGCCCATTATTGAGTCTATGTATTTACTTGTGTAAATTTATATTTATTCAGTTCTTAAATTAATTTTACTAATATTATTGTGAAATAATAATGATAATATTAAAATGTTCACATGATTTATTTACAACACAGTTTGTAAAGTAATATGCTCTGTCTTTTAGTAGAGATATTATATGAGAGACTTGTTTTGTTTACCAAATAAAGTGAATCTAATTGGATTTGCATTGTAAACCTTTAATAAAAGTTAAAAAGGTATTATTTGTTGATTTCATATATGAAGTTTTTAGCTATGATACTCCTAAAAAAAATTTCCGCATAAATCAACAATTTTTTTACAAAATTCTCGGCAGAAATAGCAAACAATGTCTGCAGATTCTGTCTGGCCCTACTAATAAGTCAAGAACATAGCGTTTGTAACTGTATTTATAAACTGATTATTAATGTCTATTAATGTAGCATTAATGCATAACAAATGATGAACTCTTTGCTACTGTTTATTAAATTATTCATAGTGTGCAGATATTATTAAGTGTTATTACTATTACAAACAGCCTGAGATGTGTTTTAATGCCAGAATTGTTGAGTTCATTAATGACTGTATGGATGTGGGACTGTCTTTGTGTTCTGACCACAGTGCTGAAGCTGTTAAAGATGGCTACAGGCATGAGATCCCTACTAGACACTGTAATGCAAGCTTTACCACAGGTACCTGTTGTGTGTTTTATTCATTTATTTAAATTTGTATATTTTAAAAGTTTATGTTTGTATTCACTTCCTTCACATTTACTCCCTTTATGTTATTTCATACTATATTTCCACTTTGTAAAGTTGAGTAAAGTTTGTAAAGATTTATATCTCAAATACAATTATATTATATGCCACATTTAAGGCAAAGCAAGTTTATTTATATCGTGGTTTTCATACACAATGGTAATTCAAAGTGCTTTAAATAAACAAGAATAAAAGAAACAAGTATAAGTAATAAAAACAACAAAGAATAAGAATGATTAAAACAGATTAAAAAACTGATTAAAATGTGTTAAAACAAGTTATAAAAGAATTTTAAAAAAAGACAATCATAATTTGGAAATAATAAAGACATAATTTAGACATAATTTAAAGAGCCCCTATTTTGCATTATTAAAGGTCATATTTTGTTTTTGGTGGTCTCCATCTGCAGGCTGATATGCATGCAAGGTCAAAAAAACACTTATAATATGCATTTATTTTTACCTAATTACCCAATTACCTAATTACCCAACGACTCTTATATGATGTGTTCAGCGATTCATTTGTTCCCAAACACCTCCTTGGCCTGATGCTAATCTGCGCTGATTGGTCCGATGACACAGTCTGCTGTGATTGGTTAACTGCATTCAGCACGAGATGGAGAGAAATGCCCACTACGGCCATGAAGTAGCACACAGAGTATGTGAGAGCCCAATGCAAGAATGCAGTTAAACACTAGCATTTTACTCTACTCTTAATCCTAACCCCAAGCAATAACAATGACACATATTCAGTATTAATCCACACAGTGGCTAAACTTGAACTATTTTGAGTTCACAAAATAGCGAGCTCACAAACGCATTTAGAATAGCACCATAAAGATTAACCTGAGAGATGTATTACAAGCACTGATTTATAATAGATAAAGAATTTCTAGCCACGCGATTACAACTTACAAAACACAATTAAACACTTATTTTGCAAACTACACGAAACGAGGCAACAAATTTAATTACACTTACATGTTATGATCCTGGGGAAGAAACTGGTCCATATGAACTGCAACAATTACTAACAAAGTCCCTGTCAAAGTCTGACAAAGTCCCATACATAATAGTGTCTGTTGCTCCTTCCACGCTACAGTGTAGGTTATTGTATCAAAAATCCGAAAAATACTGTGGCATTGTTTTGAAAATGAACTTTAACCCTCTTTTCCTGGCAGCCGAATCTCGATCTGTCAATGATCGTCATCTTTGTGTCATGATCAGTCCTGTGATCCCCCACGCTCTGCTAGTGTCTGAAGGGAAAGCGCGTTTACATTTCACCCGACCCAGTACTGCATACAGTTGAAGTCAGAATTATTAGCCCCCCTGAATTATTAATGTTTGTTTTTTTCCCCAATTTCTGTTTAACGGAGGGAAGATTTTTTTCAACACATTTCTATTCATGATAGTTTTAATAACTCATTTCTAATAACTGATTTATTTTATCTTTGTCATGATGACAATAAACAATATTTGACTAGATATTTTTCAAGACACATCTATACAGCTTAAAGTGACATTTAAAGGCTTAACTAGGTTAGGTTATAGGCAGGTTAGGGTAAATTGCCAAGTTATTGTATGGCGATGGTTTGTTCTGTAGACTATAAAAAACATATATAGCTTAAAGGCGCTGATAATTTTGACCTTAAAATGGTTTTCAAAAAATTTAAAACTGCTTTTATTCTAGCCGAAATAAAACAAATTAGACTTTCTCCAGAAGAAAAAATATTATCAGACATACTGTGAAAATTTCCTTGCTCTGTTGAACATCATTTGGGAAATATTTAAAAGAGAAAAAAAAAATTCAAAAAGGGGCTAATAATTCTGACTTCAACTGTATTTGGTGATGTACCGTATCAACATTGACACGTTCAAGCAAAAGATCCGAACCGAACATGATTCATTTATTCGACTCTGAGTCGGCTCTTTCGTTAAAGAATCAATAGTTTTAAACAAGGTGCATATTCAGATTTAAACCTCAGCTTGATGTTTTCATTCACTTAGTGCTGTGTTACACACTGCATGGAAGGTCATTTTCAAAAACCTATAATAGGGGCTCTTCAATGCAATATTTCACCCAAAAATGAAAGTTTTCTCACCATTTACTCACACACAAATGCTTCTGAACTTTTATGAATTTCTTTACTCTGTTGAACACACAAAGCTAGATGATCTGAAAAATGTTGCTGAAAAACGCCATTGACATCCAGAGTAAGAACTACACTGTAAAACCTAAAAAGTTAAGGTAACTCAAACCACTTGAGGAAACTGATTGCAACAAACCATTTGAGTTAAAAAAACTAATCCTAATGAGTACTGTGAACTTAATCCATTTGAGTAAATGCAGCAATTTGAGCACAGTAAACCAACCGAGTACTGTAAAACCTAATAAGTAAAGGCAACTCAAACTGTTTGAGGAAACCAATTGCAACAAACCAGTTTAAAAACTAATCTATATGAGTACTGTGAACTTACTCCATTTAAGTTGAAGTAATACGATATTTAATTAACTCATTACTTTCAACATTGAGTTCAAAACTCTTTTCAAATGAGTAGAATTAACTTTCAGTCAATTTTGAGTTAACTACACTCATTTCATTTGATAAAGTTGACTGTTGGGTTTTAGAGTGTAATAATACTCTGTAAAATCAATGACAGTTTTTCCCAACATTCTTCAGTATATCTTCCTTTTATTGTGTTCAAAAGAAGAAAGAAACTCAAATCATTTTTGAGCAAATTAAGGCAGAGTAAATGATAAAAGAATTTTCATTTTTGGAAGAACTGTCCCTTAAATTCTTTAAAGTAAACACGCACTGCTATTATTGGAAGAGTTAAAATAATAGATGGACACCCATGTGATGTACACTGAGACAAAATGTTTCATTTTAGTAATAAACGATTCAAAGGGATCTACAGATCAGTTACAGACAAAGAGAAGCTGTTTTGTCCAGCTAAAAATAACTGGAAGGGAATGAGCTGAAAGATTTTCTTTTCAGAATCAAATCTAAGTATTTTGGATCTTTTTAGTTGCCACTGCCTCTGCTTTAAAACACTATTTATGCATATTAATTGTGCATAAACTGTATTTTATTTTTATTCATAACTCTAAATAGTAGGTAAAAAAATAATATAAAATTAATATTTAGAAATTTGAGAAAAAAACAATTAAACAAATACCATAGAACTCATTTTTAGTCTTGCAAACAGCCAGCTTTTACATTAAAAATAAGTTACTACAGTGAACAAAAAACAAATAATAAATCTGCAGTTTCTATGTGTGATCTTGCTGTAGATAGATGTAGATGTACTGCACAATTGCATTTGTTTGCATCTTTGTGTGGATATGTAAGACATGGGGGAGGACAGGGAAGGTGATGAAGTATCTACAGTATAAAACAATGCTACTGGCCGTGATTGATTGCTTAATAACATACTGTGATAATGCGCTTCCTCTCTTTAGGTGGGAAATCTGGGCTTGCTGTTTATGCTTCTCTTCTTCATTTATGCGGCACTTGGCGTGGAGCTTTTTGGGAAACTAGGTCAGTGCTGCAATCCTGCTCACTGTTCATATACTGAGCTCCCCATTTCACAGTTTTAGCAGCTTTGCTCTACCTTAGCTGCCACTTTCATTTTTAGGTCAGAAATACTTAAATGTGGTCCCCATGGGCATGCGTCTCTCACAGTGTTACAGCTCTGCTTAGACTACAGTACTGTCATAATGGGAGCCTAAATTAGCTCTGTTGATGTCTGAAGTTTGCTCCTGCTTTGGCAGCGGTTTTGTGAGTTAGCCGCTAGGCTCGCACAGACATATCAATGCTACTTATATCCGTATGAGAGAGGTCTTTGGAATACGAATGACAGGATTATGCTTTCTCTTAAAGGGCAAGCACTGTAATTACTTTCATTAGCATTCAGCTTTAGAATCAATGCTAATTATTGTGTCAGACGTGTCTGGGGTAATGGCTCATTTGCTTCTTTAATGGTATTACAGGGGACTCTGTGAAGTTTTCTCCAATTTTAGAAACACATTCTGTGATAATCTAACTTTTTTGTGTGTTAAGATGTTTAAAAGTATTTGACTTTTTTTTTTTTTTTACAAATCTATTTATCTAGAATGCTCAGAGAACAATCCGTGTGAAGGATTAAGTCCACATGCCACGTTTGAGAACTTTGGAATGGCATTTTTGACACTTTTCCGAGTATCAACTGGAGACAATTGGAATGGGATAATGAAGGTAAACTACAACACAGAAGTGCTAACTGTTTTCGAGAGGTGCAGTTTTAGTGATTGTTATGTTTGTTATGTGCAGGACACTCTGCGAGAGTGCCTTCCTACAGAGATGCAATGCCTCAGCTATCTGCCCTGGGTCTCTCCAATCTATTTTGTCACCTTTGTTCTAATGGCTCAGTTTGTGCTGGTTAACGTGGTCGTAGCCGTGTTGATGAAACATCTGGAGGAGAGCAATAAAGAAGCTAAAGAGGATGCAGCAATGGATGCGGCGATCGAGTTGGAAATTTTGGAAAATACTCGCTGTCTCAGTACCATCACAGTCGGTAGCGCTGCGGGACCAGAAGGCAGGGCGACTTATATCGGGCCACACCCAGATTCACCTGAGCAGGTAGAGTTGCCTGAATGGAACAGAAGTCATTAATAAACTATGCAAAAATAAAGTTTTTTTAACAAAAAAGTAAAAGCATGTGTTTAAGAGGCCTTTTAAAAGGATTGGTTCACTCAAAAATAAAAATCATATTATTATTAATCTATTTTCATCTTCAGAACACATATTAAAATATTTTAGGTGAAATCTGAGAGTTCATCCCTCATCCTCCATAGACAGCCTGGTTTCCGGCTGGTTCAAAGTCCTGAAAAATACCAAATTTTATCCTGAACACAACAATAGTTTCTTTTCTTCAGTGTCAGTATATTGCGCTTTAGTGATTGTGTGCACTATACTAACACTGAGGAGAAGATATTGCAAATAAAATTACAATTTTTTGTTTAATGTGCACACAAAAGTATTAAAATGAAGCAGTCAGTCAAGATTACATTATTTTGTTAATTAGTTTCCACTTTAATGATATCGTATTGAACAAACTCGATTAATGTAACAATTTTGAATAAAATGGCATGTTTTACTATAGCTTTTAGAGCTAGAGTGCTGCCATCTTGGAACATCCATGTGTTTGACATCACAGGGTTGGTTCCGTTCCCTCAGCTGAACACATAGAGTGGAAGTGGAGACTGGACAGCGTAAATTAACACAATTCGCAAAGTTGTGGCTGTGCATCTCAGAGCTGGTGCAAATACAAGCATCAAAGTTGTGTCTAATATATATACAAATATTTATATGTTTTCTGTTTTTCTATTTTATATACATATATTTCATTTGATGCGCTTTGGTCCACTCTCTCACGCTGGTCCAGCACTGCCTGACTGGGGATTTACATTCAGACTAAGGATGAAACAACTAAAATGATACATGACTTCATGCTTTACTAAATCACATTTTTGTGGATTATGTCAAGACATACTCCCTTTTCAAGTCAATCAACTCGATCTCTCAACGTGTATGAAGGACGTAAAAAAACTGCCATGTGAAAAACCATGCCAATGTTAAATTGGTTTGAACACGAAAAGAGGTGAGAGGCTGTAGTAGTAAAAAGTAAAAGTACCCACCCTCATTACATCAGTACCGGACCGTGTTGAAACCATGGTTGAAACCCAGATTAGGCAGCATAATACAGAGATTGGACCAAAGCTCATCAAATAATCGGTAATTAAAAGAGAAAATCTAAAAATAGAATAAATATATTTTTATATATTAAACACATCTGATGCTTGTATTTGCACCAGCTCCACGTCCACAGCTTTGTGTTAAATTAGGCTATTCAGTCTCTGTATGTTCAGTCCATTACTTTCACTGTATCTTCAGCTGAGGGAACATAACCAACCCCGTGACGTCAGACACAGCAATATTCCAAGATGGTGGTGCTCTAAGCCTGAAAGCTATAGTAAAATATGTCATTTTCTTGGTCACATTAATCGAGTTTGTTTAATGTATTTTCAGTAAAGTGGAAGCCAATTAACAAAATAATGTGAACTTGAGTGCTTCACTTCCACTTTAAACGAGTCACGAATTTTGCTGCCTATGGAGGATGAGAACGCTCTCAGTTTTAATCTAAAATATCTTCATTTGTGTAAAATATCTTAAGACGAACTAAGGGCTCACAGGGTTTTGAATGATATGAGGAGGATTAATTATTAACAAAATTTAAATTTTTGGGTGGTCCAACATTTTAAATGTACTTTGGAATGTACGCAGGTTGTCAAACTATGCAAATGTTTCGTATGTCAAAGAGTTTGCAGATTTGTTTCTCAAATAAATCAAAGTGTTTTGTTTTGTAAGTGTTTTGTTTCTTATTAGTCACTGTCAGCTTTAGGTTACCTCTGCTTAGGGATATATGTATGCATAATATTTGGGCATGCAGTATTTTTTTACACAACAAAAAGATACATTCCTAATGCAAAATGAACATTTTGACAGGTGAGATGATATTTGTTAATAGTTTTCCTTATAGAAAAAAATATATAGTTGTCTTTATATTTAGATCTCTAAGGGATCTTCATATTTTGGGTACGTGACATCAAAATGATCCCTTGTGTAATGAACTTGTTATAGTATCCAAAACATTGTCCAATTTATTTTTCAGTGTTTAGTTTTGCTCTTGGTGTGCAGCATTAACTCTATAAGGAGCTGTCTGAGTTCGCTGCAGGCAAAAGAATTGCAGTTGTATTTTATTGGGTGCTGAGTTGTCACAATTCAAAGAAAATATGCTGAGGGGATGTGGACAGTGAGAAGTGAGACTCTACAGGGAGGCCAGGAACATTTGTTACCCCTCGTAGGCTGCTCTGGCAAAGAGTGTATTTGCTTTGTCAGCTGCAGTGAGCTGGTGAATGAACCTGGCAAGCGTGGCCTTAGGTGTTTTTTGGGTTTGTGAGTTTATGTGTGAGGGACCACAAAAGCAGAGGAATACATTTCTCTTCCACAGGATGAGGGGATGCAAAGAACACAGGGGAATTTGCTCTCTCCGCGGAAAATGTCAGTGTCAAGGATGCACTCTTTACCCAATGACAGCTACATGTTTCGCCCTGTGAGGCCAGCCAGTGCTCCGTATCCACTAGAAGAAGTGGAGACCTGTCAAGCTTATCTTGAATTAGGTATAAAAAATATATATATATGACTTTAAATTAACAAGCACTGACCACAAAAGATCAAAAGAAACTTATGGGAAGTCTTTATTAACCTTTCCCTTAGGCTCCATCACCTCAGTTCACTCCCAGCCATGCGAAAGTCTTTCCCTGCTCCAGGTCCCTGGTGTTTCTCCCCATTCCCAGTTCAACTGCCTCCCCAAGATCCCTCCTCCCATGCCCTCTCCAACCCACAGCATAGACAGGATTTTACGCAGACAGGTATACTCTCGTTCATTGCATTCATATTAAAGGGATGGTTCACATAAAAAATAGAAATGACCTCATCATTTAGTCTCCCTCCTGTGGTTTTACACCTTTATGAGTTTCTTTCGTCATTTGACAAATGCTGGCAGAGTTGGACAAAAGTCAATGGGTGCCAACTACTAGCATTCTTCAAATGATCTTGTGTTTGACAGAAGAAACTCAAATAGGTTTTGAACAGGTGCAGGATGAGTAAATGATGACAGAATTTTCATTTTTAGGTGAATTATTCCTTTAAGTTCTACAAGTTGTTCCATGCTGGCATGTCCACATGGTCACATGTTGAACTGTGTTTTCTTTTTCAGAGGGCAATTAAAAATGACTCCATCGACATGCATAGTTTCGACTCCAAAGAAAATCTGGAAAGACAGAAAGGGATAACCACAGGCAGCTTCAAGCTGCATGTTCCTCGAATCACCGGCCCCGGCGTCTCTCAGGGGTCTCCCTTGCTGCCCCCACGTGGACCCAGTGTCCGCACCTTCCAGCAGCCGCACAGCCAGCACAATATCCCTTCTCGACCTCCTAGTCTGGCCAGCAGCAGCAGAAGCACCAGCCCCAGTGGCTCAATGTTGGACTCCACTGACCCTACCGATGAGGAGGTGCGCCACATCAACAGCACAGCCCGCCTGTGGATCGGGGTTCATGCAGAAGCACGGAGTCACTCCCTGTCTCCTTATAGCACCTCAGGGACGCTGCTTCCCATCCCCGTGAAGAACTGCAGCAGTGCTGCCAACTTAACCATCAAAGACCCCAAGAAGTGCTTCAGTGTGGACACTGAGGGTTTTCTGGAAAGACCCTTCGCATCTGATGACCATCGCAGGCACTCGATTGAGATTTGCTCCTCAGGAGACGATGGACTGTTTGGTCAAGAACTCTGTGAAAAGAGGCACGTTCCAACGCGTGGAAAGTCTTTGCACATTCCCCGGAAAACAAAGATGAGCCCTCCCTGCATCTCCATCGAGCCCCCATTCGAAAAGGATGTTCCCACCTCTCATGCGTCCTTGAAAAAGTTGTCGGATAGCATGTTACTGCGGAGGAGGACACCATCCTATGACCTCGCCCTGCAGCGGGACTCTCTGGACTTGCCGGAGAACCAGCTGTCAACCCAGCCGCTCATCAAAGTAGAGCGACACCCCTCTCACTGTGCCGAGTATCTGTCCCTCCCACACCCTGCCCCAATGAGCGGCCTGGCAGGCATTCTGTGTGAAAGCACGCAGCCGCCCCCCTTTGATAGCAGATATGAAGAATCCACAGACTTCGGCTCTGTAAACAGGACAGCTCAATGAGGGACGCTGGCTGACACTAGCCAGATTTTACCATCCGCACTCAAGGGTGCAGCAACTAGTTGAGCAAGGGATGCCGACCTCTTTCTGTAGCCAAAGTTTTCTTTGTTTCTTCTTCAAATGTAATATCATCCTAAAAGCCAGCCAGGAATGGCAACCGATCCTAGTGCGGAACAGCATTTGATCTGACTGTGATTGGGCAAGGTGTTGAACATGGGATATGCAATTTCAGGTTTCCAAATGGAACTCTGGTTCTTATTTTAGTCCCAGTGCTCAATCACATTGATTTGAGTTCAGGATGTGTAGTGTTACGTAATATCTGTATCATATTTGTCAGTCTTTCCTCTCTTTGTCATGAGCCTAGCTGATGTTTTCTGTAAAGACAGAGTATAAAGATTAAAAAAAGAAGAAAAAACTAATAAGAACTGTACATGTTATGTACTTAATTGACTCATGAGGTGTAAATAGAGAACATATTGTATTAGTGAAGAAACAAGCTCTATTCATATGCACATATTTTTTATAGAGATCTCTAATGTTTTTGCACATATCAATTTGAATTGTCCTCTGTTGTCTTCTTGTGAATGTACATTTTTTTAAATCAAATAGCTGTGGGATCAATTCTAGTCTGTTTAGGCCTACTGATATTGAGATGATTTTTATTTTTCTATTGGGAGGACTGGGTGTGTCGTGTTATATAGATCCAACGAGAACCAAACTACAAATAATCTGTAGCCTGAGTGCAATACGCTATAAATGTTTCTGTAAGTTTTCCCAGTTAGGTTACTCACTTTTTACACAACAAAATAGCCAGTGACGTGCATCTCACATATACGCAACCCTTTACCATACTCAGGTTCATCTCAAAATGTAAATTACGATTTTCGCTACATTATAACCCAATTTAACCGATGCGAACCTAATTGAACATGTTGTGGCTCTTGGCTGTGGCACAAGTTGCATGTGAAGGACAGAGTAATTCAAATGTAAATGTGACCTTGTTCTGTTTCGTCTGGTGTTCAGACTTTATAGCCGTCAAAGCAGAATTTGACAGAGTTTATATGAGCAAACGTCTGATCTATTTTTTTGATCTGCTCTGCTTTGAAATAGCACCACTGGGCTTGTGCCCTTGCGAAACAGAGGAAACTGTTTAATGAAAGGAACTCAAAGGTAGGTTTAGATTTTTCTGAAAGTGACGAGTGTGATTTATGTATAGTTAAACTAAGCCATGAGGTTTTTTGTCAAATCACAGGTAAACACCTGCAAATTTATTGATATTACCCAGCAGGCACACAATATCAAAAGACGTTAATATTAGATTAGATTTAGGTGACCAAAATTCAATGTCTAGACAGTGTCTAAGTTATTTTGACATCAAATAACGACGTCAAATAACGTTGATATTTGCTTGATTTTAGATTGTGTTGGAAAGTGACCAAAATCCAACATCTAATAGATGTCATGGTGGTAACGTCCACACAACGTCAATGTGTTACATGATTAAACCTTGACATTTGGTTGATTTTAGGTTGTGTTGGAAAGTGACCAAAATCCAACATCTGATAGATGTCACAGGGGTAACGTCCACACAACGTCAAGGTGTAACATGATTAGACATTGATATTTGGTTGATTTTAGGTTGTGTTGGAAAGTGACAAAAATCCAATGTCTGATAGATGTCATAGTGGTATGGTCCACACAACGTCAAGATGTAACATGATTAGACGTTGATATTTGGTTGATTTTAGGTTGTTTTGCAAAGTGACCAAAATCCAACGTCTAATAGATGTCATAGTGGTAACGTCAACACAACGTCAAGATGTAACATGATTAGACGTTGATATTTGGTTGATTTTAGGTTGTGTTGGAAAGTGACCAAAATTTTACGTCTGATAGATGTCATAGTGGTAACATCCACACAACGTCAAGGTTTGATTAGACGTTGATATTTGGTTGATTTTAGGTTAGACATTGGACACTGATTGGACCCGATTTTCATTTCCATACAAAATCCAACATCCCCACAACGTTAAGGTACGTTGGGGCACAACATCAATAAGACGTCATGTTGACATCCTGTGCCTGCAGGAACACACACACACACACAAAGCTACATATCATAAAAGTATCACCTGAAATCTCAAATTGTTAACACTGCTTTTGTGCTGTGTGAATTTACTACTTTCCTCCACCTCTGAATTTCCTCAAAGGATGGAGATGGAAAATCAGTTGCATGTTACAGATGGGGAGGTCTAGAAACACAAACATCTGGATGTTTTTTGAAGGTTTTGATATTTCGATTTTCAGATATTTTCCATTTGTAGACTTATCTAATTGCACTGAGATGTAATTACAAGGTATTCCTCTTTGTAGAACCAACTTCTTGTTGTTCAATGCATTTTATGATAGTTTTTGTTGACACAAGTGCAGGAGATTAGTAAGCAAACATGGACGATCACCGCTGTGTGCTCTAACAACATAATCTGACATCAATTTAATATTGGACTTTGAGATTAACGTGTGCAGTGTTTCATGTATCTTACGGTACTAGATACACATTTTTTTGCGAAAGGATTGTTGAGAGTTTTTTTTTATTGCTATTGAATAAATTGTAGATCTGTATGGATGGAGTATTATATGAATGCTTAAAGTGTTTCAATCACTTTGAGCATGTGGACATTCTTAGCTGTTTTTTTTTATTATTAAATTATGAGCTTTTGCCATCAAGCAGCCTAATGTCCTCAACCCTTCAATAAATAATCAAAACATTTTCCTCAAGCTTTTATCACAGTGGTGTTATTCTCTTCTTTTTTTCCAACGTAGACTTCTTTATTTATCACAAACTGTTCGCAATAAGCTCGTTTTGTTTGTTGATTTTGTTTTGATCTGAAAAGCAGAAGTGTTTGGAAAGCTATACAATTGTATTTCTACATTGTATTACCTTTTATTGTGTACTGACCACAACTAATCTGAGGGATATTCTCTGCCGTCTACAGATAAACATTTTTATAGCAAATGAAAAATGTGTAATTTTTGTTTAAGTTTATTGACAGTTTTATATTATTTGAATATATTAAACTGTCCCCCTACCCCCAATAAGGTGTTTTCAATCATATGCACAACATAACAACCAAAACACACATGGGAAGTGAGAATATAGGGTCATAAGGAAAAGCCAGTTCAGCCTTAAAATAGCTAAGTGTAGTTGGTAGGCCACTAATTAAGCTATGTGGCTATTCATTCAATAGTGAAGAATGCTGAAGGAAATAAGAGCATATAAATTGGAAGTAAGCTGTATTTTGTAAACTGCAATAGTTTCACATTAAAGTGTGTTTCTCCAGGGTCCCGATTAAATTAATATACAGTATAAAAAATGCTGGGTTCCACCTAATTCCTTCATGTTGTCCCAACGGAATGCGATTAGGTTAACTTAAAGGTGCGGTATGTAAGTTTGACACCCAGTGGTTGAACTAGGTATTGCACTCCTGGATCAAAACAAACGCAAGCGCAGGTTGCCAGATTGAGGACAGGAGCGAGTGATTTAAACCGGGTTCTATATTAAAGCAACAATACAATACAAGGAATATTTTTCATATTAAAAGTAATTTTTGTTCTAACCAACACCCCGAATCATTTTATTAGAAACGGCTTCTATATCTCACAGATGAACAACAGAAAACTATGACAGTGATCACCTCAGGTAAACCTCATGTGCATTATTCAGTGTTAAATGTTAATGATGTAAGTTTGAATGCCATTTCTCCTGACATTTATTGCCATACTACCGAAAGCAGCAGCAGATACTTCACCACAGATCTTGAAAAAAATTTGAAATGGAACTTTAGAACTAAGCACAAATCAGAGATTCAGCATGTACATTACCATAAACCTATCCATTTCATGAGTGAGTGCATATTCTGTGCTTCTGAATGGCTGTATTTAAATTTCTCTCAAATTTCTGTGCAAACAGCCAAATTGCTTATCACTGCAAATCTTGTCACGTAGCGTGTTTTGACACAGGGTTACAATGTAACCTGCTCTTTACGCTTGTAAAATTAATTGCTAATTAATAACCTCATGTGGAACTCTGAATCTGAGTCTCATTTGGGAGTCTCCTACTGTCCACCGGAGGTCACATTTCGGTCACAGACACATGCTTTCAGAGCCTTTCTGAATGACTGAATGAAATATGCGGTTTTCCACCAAGGCAGCCCGGAGTGCTGCAATATACAGTAGTTGGATAAACTGGCATTGGTCGGGTTAAAAGAACCAAAACGAAGCGGAATATCAGACTTCATATAAAAAGCAGAATATCTGACTTCAGCATTGTTTTTTAGATAAACCAGAATGTTCACTTGTCATGTTTCTTAAATATCTGCATATTATGGTATTTCTATTCTTTAGAAGAGTCAAACACTTACATACAGCACCTTTGAAAGAGTGTGAACAGCAAAAAACAAACAAATATGCAAACAGATGTTTACAAATACATTTGAATCTACATTCATATGTCGTTTCAAATAATATTTCTTTAATTTTTGTGCCAATCCTAGTGGAATCTGCTCATCTGTAGCTCTGTGAGACAGCAGTTGGGAATAAAGATGCCCAATGTACGCTCAAATTATATTTTTACAGCTTCTTCAAATGACATTTAAAATGAGCTGAAACAACACAATTCACAATAGTTCATTTTAGATATTCACTATGTTCTAAATATAGCCTAATGTCAATAAATAATAGTACTGGGACTAAATGTTCACTTTTTAATTTAGAACTATACTTTTAAGTATATTTTAACAGCAATAAGCAGCAATGAATCATTTGACAAAATGAATTACTTTGAACTTTGAAAGACGTATGATGAAGTAATATACAGAAAATAATAATACAAAGAAGTATACTTAAAATGATACCAACAAAAGAAATTAAAATAAACTGTAGTTTTTACTAGATTAAATCAAACAAAATATGGGTACTGTAGATAAACCAAATGGTGACCACACAATTCAATCATGTGCTGCGTTTTGCTGCACTGATCATAGTTTCAGCATGGTACTTGTAGTAAATCTATGGTTATGCAAATTGCAATCATTGCACCAAAAAAAAAACAAATGAATGTTGTTCTTACTAGCTATAAAACAATGGTTAATTTCCAAGCCTACTAAAGTTAATGTACTAGTGTTCTACTTGAACTCGGAGTTAGTAAGGTTACTTTAAAAATGAATTTCATTACAGATTACAAAATACATTCTGTATAAAGGTTTTTAATTATTTTCATTAGATTTCTTATGTTTAGTTCTTTAATCTGGAACTCATATGGCAAGTATAGGTTTCAAGAAAAATGATATCCCCAAAACTTGTGGGTTATGTCATTTTTCTGAACAATATTTTAACATCAGTTATACATTATAATTCTATGAAATTGCAGACAATTTAATAATACTCAGAAAGTCAACACAATGAGCTTTTTAAACTGGATGACTGGTTTCATTTGTTCTTATTATGTCTTCTGGAAAACATGCAAGAACTGCTGAAAGGCAATTCAAATCAATTCATTTTTATTTCTATAACACTTTTACAATGTAGACTGTGTCAAAGCAGCTCAACATAAATGAGGAATGGAGAATAAAAAGCTATAATAGTTCATATTTCTATTATATTAGATGATGATGAAATATTTTAAAAAGGAAAAAAAAATTCAAAGGGGGGCTAATAATATATATAGTTGAAGTCAAAATTATTAGCCCCTCTTTGAATTTTTTTTTTCCTTTTTAAAATATTTCCCAAATGATGTTTAACAGATTCAGGAAATGTTCACAGGATGTCTGATAATATTTTTTCTTCAAGAGAAAGTCTTTATTGTTTTATTTTGGCTAGAATAAAAACAGTTTTTAAATATTTAAAATCCATTTTAAGGACAATTTTATTAGCCGCTTTAAGCTATTTTATTTTCAATAGTCTACAGAACAAACCATCATTATACAATAACTTTTCTAATTACCCTAACCTGCCTAGTTAACCTAATTAACTTAGTTAAGCCTTTAAATGTCATTTTAAGCTGTTTAGAAGTGTCTTGAAAAATATCTAGTCAAATATTATTTACTGTCATCATGACAAAGATAAAATAAATCAGTTATTAGAAATTAATTTATTATTAAAACTATTATGTTTAGAAATGTGTTGAAAAAAATCTTCTCTGTTAAACAGAAATTGAGGTAAAAAAATAAACGGTGGCCAATAAGTCAGGGGGGCTAATAATTCTGACTTCAACTATATATTTATATATATATATATATATATATATATATATATATATATATATATATATATATATATATATATATATATATATATATATATATATATATATATATATATATATATATATATATATATAATAAACAAAATTCATAAATGTGGACATCATCTTCTGGAAAATGTAGGCTACACTCCATTGCGTTTCTTTGAGTGAATGAGTCTTGTGTTTTGTGTAAAAATATCAATGTTAAAATCACTCAGATACTGCTGGAAAGTGGTCAAATGTAAAGAAGATGCAGTTTCTGTGATCATTTGGAGAAAGGATTTTCTGATCAGGACATGTTGTGTGGTTTGGTTTTATTGTAGGTTTGGGTTTGTGTTTGTCGCCATCTCCTGGACAACAATAAACGTACACACATTGATGCAAACGGAACGGAACCAACAATCTGGAATGAGAATTTTCCGCACGGATATATTAGTGTTGTTACACTGCTGAGCAGAAAAACGCAGTTGTTGTTTTAAATACAGGCAATTTTAAAGGAATCATGCAAAATTGGTATGTTAATAAGAGCTACGAATGTCTCTTACAAATATAGCTTCGAATAGTAAACGTTACTTCCGGCTGTTGTCAAGCGTTGGTATGATTGGCAGAATAAACATAAAATATCCAGAAACATTTGGCTAATAAATCAACATTTGTTGACATTTAAACTGCATTCTGAAATGTGGGGAGAAATCGAGCCCTGTGTTAAAGGGCAGGAGATCGTGAAGAGCCGCGGGACTGACCAGAGACGGACACACTCTCCAGATCCACCGGTGAGGTGTTTTTTTATAGATTTTTTTTTCATCGTGGACCACAAAACCAGCCTTATGTTGATTATATATATTATTATTATTATTATTATTATTATTATTATTATTATTATATCCACAGCCTATTTATATCTTTATATTTAATAAGTTTTTTTTTATCCCAAAAGTTATTATAATATGAATGTCCCAATAAACCCTCAGATTCCAGATTTTCAAATAGCTGTCCAACACACATGTCAGGCATTAATGGAAATATTTATGAAAATATTTTATTTGTGATGTATAACTTTTAATGTAAAAAACATGTTTACTTGTTATGACTGGTTTAGTGGTCCGGGTGGTGTCACAAATGTTATTGGCCTTTTTTTTGATGCCATGGACTCCCAAATATGATCATTCTCATGCAATGATCTATGTATGCATATCATAAATACTTACAGTAGTTTACAATTTTGTAATTACGTAATTTTTCCCGCACAATAATTTTTGTGTGTGTGTGTGTGTGTGTGTGTGTGAGTGTGTAATTAAAGGTATCAATCACCCTAAAATAAAATTTGTCATTTACTCATGCTTCATTTGATCCAAAGTTCTTTACATTTCTTTCTTCTGTTGAACACAAAAAAAGATATTTTGAAGGAAGCTTGAAACCTGTAACCATTGACTTCCATGCTATTTGTTTTTCCTACTATAGAAGTCAATGGTAACAGGTTTTCAGCATTCCTCAATATATCTTCTTTTGTGTGCAACAATAAAGAAATTCATAAAGGTTTTTAATCACATGAAGATGAGTAAATTTTTGGATGAACCCTTTAACATATTAATTTATAATATGTATAATATATACAATTATATATAATTGTTTTAAAGCTCTTGACTTGATCTCGAATAGCACTTTTTGTGTCCAAGTTTTATGTTACCTTTTTATTATCTCTTTTATGTTACTTGCTGTATGGAAGTTCTGTGACTACTTATATTGCGACTTAAAAGAAAAAAATAGAATGAAAGCTGAAAGTCATGGCAAAATGCTAACTTTTCATGCAGATTTGCACATATGCTATTATTTTATTATATAAATTATTTTGTCCAAAAGTGATACTAACCTGTTGAATGTCTTTATAGCAGAAGACAGTATTGTGGGGAGAAATCGAGCCCTCCTCCAAACCTGACCCACCTACCTGGAGACCTGCTCCTCAAGACAGTCCAGCTGCTCCTCCTTGTCCTCCTAAGACAACTGCCAGAGAGGTCAACAACACACCCAGCTGCTCTGCAGATTTGCAGGTGAGGTGTTTGGTTTGTTTGGTTTGTTTGTTTGTTTGTTTATTTGTTTGTTTTTTCAGGAAAATCATGAATCATGATTCTATGTTCCTTTGTGATGTTGGTTTTACTATTGTGCAAGTTAACTGAGCAGTACAGACAAACAAATTTCCTCATAAACAATGCAATAAAAAAAAAGAATGAAATGAATGTTTAACTGTTAGAGCTTTAAAGGTGCCTCATAAAGACAATCTGTGTATACCTAAGCATAGTCGAATAATAAAAGATCGGTTTATGGAAATGGCCATACTGTGAGCCTCAGACACCATTGTTTCCTTCTTTTCATGTGCTGTCTTTTCCTTTCTGTATCAAAATGACATGACTTGTCAACAAATTACAGTACAAACAGCAAAAAAATAAATAAAATGCCATAGTTTACATTAGAACACCCCCCAGAGTACACTGTTGTATTGACGACATGACTAAGTAATTTGACTGTCTTATCCATACAAAGTGGCACAAGGACTTGTCATTCTGACAGCACTAACACGTTCATTGACACAGAAATTTAGTTCTGAGTGATGAACTAAAGATTTTGAGCAAGAGACTGGCATTTGTAGGTAATCCATGTTGTTTTGAGAACATGCACTTACAGTGTTGCAAATTTTAATTATGGTCTGAGAAATGTACCAAAGCCACTGAGAAAAACTGTAAGTTAAGAAGATCATGTTTCATAAAGATATTTAGCCAATTTTCTACTAAAATTTATTTTAAACAAATTTTGTATCAGTAATATGCATTGTGAAACTTAATTTAGACCTCTTCAAAGCCAAATTTCTCAATTTTCAGAGTTTGTTTTTCCAAATAGTTTTATCTCAGCCAAAAATACATCAATGCAAAGCTTTTCAATTCAGATTTAATATTAAATATAATTCTCAATTTCTGAAACTTGACACTTATGACTAGTATTAGGGCTGCACAATATATCGTTTCAGTATCGATATTGCAATGTGTGAATAAGCAATAGTCACATCACAGGGTGTGCAATGCAGAGTCAGGATTATAGTTGGAAAAGCTATAAAATTTTCGTCCATAATATATACAGGGATGCGATTCTTCCGTATAAATACAGAATTCCGTGTTTTCCGACCTCAATGGGGTGACCTTTGTAATTTGCATAAATCCGAAGTTTTTTTATTTTTATTATCATTGTCATTAAAGCAGAAGACCTGATTGATTCATTGTGCACAAGGAGGAGCATTAACTGCTTCATTCCGGACGTCATTCGGGCATAATGATATTGTGCAGTCCTATGTGTGCGTTTGACAAACCTGCTTTTTTTTTCACATTTGCATGTCACGACAACGTGCGCTCTATGTACATTATAAATAAAGCCGCAGGACGCACATTTGTTATTATCCTCCGCAAGTCACCTGTCCTTATGTCTTTTATTTAGTGCAACAGCCTAGCACCTGAGGCTGAATAATATAAAACCTGAAATTGCCATGAGATAATACAATATTTAGATAATATTGATAATACAAATTAGATTAGTTAATACAAACTTATAATTATTAATATATAATTATAATTATAATTGATTAAACCTATTAAAAAGCAGGGACTGTACATGTATAAAGTATTTACACTCTTTTGTGGGGGGGGGGGGGGGGGGGGGGGGGCTATCAATTGTTTCACAAGTAAAATTACATTTGTAGCTTGAACAAAGAGTAATCATATTTAATTATTAACACAATGAAGAATATACTGCTTTATTGTACATTTGATTAGTTTATTTCTGTATCATTTGTATATTTGCTTTATCTCTGCTTGCAATTTGATTATATTTTATGCACTCCTCTACAAAATCATCCCAGTCAATCTAAAATCATTAAGCTGTCTTGAATAAAAATCACAATATAAATCGCAAAAAAAAATTAAATATCATAATGTACATTTTTCCCAATATCGTGCAGCTCTGACTGTGCTCCAGGGTCACATTTTATTGACAGTGAATGCAGTTGTGGTTCTTGCTTGAATGGCATCATGGGAGAACCAGCCCATATGATGCTGGAGTGGGGAGCAGCATAACCCTATTTTTGGCCATTTTCTCTTTCAGCAGAATACCAAATATGGCATTTTTAGATGACAGTTTTTGGGAGAGAAAAATTCAGTGCATCCCTACTCTTATATTTAGAATGCAGGACTTATTCCACCATACTTTGTGTGCATTGTTCTTTCTTTAACTTTAAGTAATACGAGTGCACCATCTTAGTATTTGTGTCTTTTGATACACACGCAGTATACTTTTACCAATCATTTTAACTGAGTGCTTGTTTTTCCTCAGGATGAGCCGTCCAGCAGTCTCAGCTCAATGATAGAGACTATAGCCGGCAGTGGGAGTCCAGTGAAAAGCCAGCAGCTGGGGGATCCGGACTTAACTCTGGAGGAGAAGAGGGAGGTCTTAATGGATCAGTATAGATCTAGGCCTTTAGTCTTTCTGGAGCGCTATCAGGCCCATCTGAAGCCAGAGCACATAGACGCTTTCTCACACCTGAGCAGCGACTGCAGGGTGCAGTATTACTGTAAGGAGATTCAGAGACGGGTGTCTGGATCAGCTGACCGGAGAAGAGTTCGGAATCACCGGTATGCAGCTCTCCGGGCTCTTCAGAAAGGTAAGCACAGGCTGGCATTTTTAAACAGTAGCTTGAATTTCAGTCTGGAATGATTTTTCAGATAAACTGATAAGGTGTTTTGAAAATCTGAAAAAATGCAGTAAAAATGGGAGATGCTTGTACTTTTATTTGTAAATGATCTCAGTTATTTATGTATAGACCAGCTTCCATGTTTTTCAGACCTACCCAATAATGGCACAGCTTATTTGTATCTTTATTTTGTATTTATTTGTCTTTTTTGTATTTTATTACTGTATGTTATTTAAGTTTAAATAAATTAGATTCAAAACTTCATGAAATTAAGCTCCTTTGCAGTTTTAAAAATATTAGCTGGCACAAAATCTACACCATTGAGTTCATATAGAATTGTATGCTTTAATTTTTTTGGATCAGTGAGGGTAATGATGATAACACATAATTGTAAATACATTGAGTTGAAAAACTAGGTTGTATTTTTAAAAATGTTTTTTATTATCATCGTTGTAAAAACAATTGTTTTGTGAATTCTAATTACAATTTAAAATATATTTTAACTAAGGCTGCACAAATATATTGTTTCAGCATCGATATCACAATGTCATCATTCACAATAGTCACATCGCAGGATTTGCAATGTTCAGTTTGTATTTTAATTTCTCAGTTGCATGTGTTTCTGAAGCCTGTGATCGTATAACGCCCTATTAACACGGGGCTTCAGCGTCAACGTTTGACAGAGGGTGTGTCTGACGCACTCGTCATGGCAACATCAGCCAATGAAATTAGTCAGCAATCGGCTACTATTTGAGCTGTATTTGCGTAAATCGATCTGTTTGGCTGACGCTTCCTTTGGCGCTTTAAAAATATGAGAAAGTCTCAACTTCTGCTGCGGCCAACGCCACAGAAGCGGCGCCGATGGACCCACAGTTCAGTTCAGCAATGCTTGACGTCACCCATTTAAAGTGAATGGGAAGCGTTGACATTGACGCCCTGTTTGAATGGGCCGTAATGATTTTAAAAACATTCAGTAATTTTATTGAATTATTTGTATTATTTAATAACTATACCTGAATGCTGTTGGACTTGGAAAACAATAAAAACTGTTTATTTTTAATTGTATCTTTTCCTTTATTGTATTTATAGATTGTTTATTAGGTTGTATGGAGATGCAGAATCAACTGCAGAATCAACCCAATCAATCTAACATTATAAATTCTTTCCAAATTGAGATTTTAAGATTTGTATTCATATGTATTCAATTGTATTCATATTGCAATATATATTATATATTACAGAATAAAAATATTGCAATGTTACATTTTTCCAATATTCTGCAGCCCTAATTGAAATAAAAAAAAAAAATATATATATATATATATATATATATATATATATATATATATATATATATATATATATATATATTTTTTTTTTTTTTTTTTTTTTTTTTTTACTTATTTTTTTTACTATTTTAACATTGCCAGAATTCAAACAAAATTCGGGACACCTGAACCACATTGGTGCTATTTACCTGCACTGTCATGCTTTTTAACATTTTAATATAAGTAAATTAATAACATTTTACTTTAAAAGAGCTAGAAAAATCTATAAATGTGTTGTTTTAATCTCTAAATATTCATATTATGATGCTGATAAAGTATTGCTACGTGAAAACAGTCTTGTACTTTACGTATTTAACAGTACAAAATCAAAGCATTCTTTGACTTTGTTCAGACTGTCTAAATCAAATTTTTGTGCATATATATGTGCATATTATTTGTTATATGTGCATATTTTGTGCATATTAGTACCCAATAATATCAAAGGTGCAGTATGTAAGTTTGACATCCAGTGGTGGAACTAGGTATTATATTCCTGGATTAAAACAAACCCAAGAACAGGTTGCTAGATTGACGACCAACATGAGCGAGTGTGACGAACGAGCCTAAAGGCTGATTTAAACCGTGTTTTATATAAAAGCAACGGCACCTGATAGAAGGAATATTTTCCATATTAAAAGGAGTTTTTGTTCTAACCAACTCTTCAAATTGATATATTAGAAATGGCTTCTTTTTCTTGCAGCTGATGACCATGATGACAGTGATCACCTCATGAGCTTTATTCAGTGTTAAATGCTGAGTTTAAATGCCATTTTTCATGACATTTATTGCCATACTACTGAAAGCAGCAGGAGATAGTTCATCTCGGATCTTGAAAATAAAATAAACTGTGAAACTGAATTTAGAACTCAAACAATGCAACCCAACATATATCAGTGATTCAGCATGTACATTTATTAATGATAAAGAGGTTTAATATGTATTAATTAGGTTATAACCCTTACCATTTAGCGAGTGATTGCATATTCTGTGCTTCTGAATGGCTGTATTAAAATTTCTGGCATGTTTTGTCTGGTGCAAACAGCCAAATTGCTTATCACTGCAAATCTGCTCACGTAGCGTGTTTTGACACAGTGTTACAATGTTACCTACTCACCTAATGTTTACCCTTGTAATAATAATATGCTAATTAATAACCTCATGTACAACTCTGAATCTGAGTCTCATTTAGGAGTCTTCTATTGTCCACCTGATGTCGCATTTGGGTCACAGACACATGCTTTCAGAGCCTTTCTGAATGACTGAACGAAATACACGGTTTTCTACCAAGGCAGCCCGGAGTGCTGAAGTAGTTGGATAAACTGGCATTGGTTGGGTTAAAAGAACCAAAACGGAGACAGCGTTTCGGCACGGAAAAAACATTTCCGTCAGAATATCTGACTTTAGCATTGTTTTTCAGATAAACCAGAATGTTCACTTGTCATGTTTCTTAAATATCTGCATATTATAATATTTCTATTCTTTAGAAGAATCAAACACTTACATACAGCACCTCTGAGAGAGTGTGAACAGCAAAAAACAAACAAATATGCAAACAAATGTTTACAAATACATTTGAATCTACATTCATATGTCGTTTCAAATCATATTTCTTTAATTTTTGTGCCAATCCTTGTGGAATCTGCTCATCTGCAGCTCTGTGAGACAGCGGGCGTGGAATAAAGAGACCCAATGTACACTATGATATTTAAAATGAGCTGAAACAACACAATTCTTTAGGTTTTTTTTGGGAGGGGCAGCTTAATTGATTTATGTTCAATTAACTTGATCAATTTACATTGGGACAACACAAAGAGATCCTAGCATTTCTTTACAGTGTAATAAGACATTATCATGCTTTAGTATTGCATACCTTGTTGCTTTTTTGACATGTGCATGAAAGCTCAACGTCACTGCCATAAAAATCATCACAGATTTCTCCAATCTCCTCTGAAGAGTTTGGCTATACTGTGTTAACAGTTGATCGTTCAGTTCAGGTTCCAGTTGAATAAACAGATCATCAGATTTTGTACGGACAGTCTGATCAAGGCTTTTACTATTTTCTTGATCAGTCTTGTCTCTCCTCAGAGGGCCAGTACTTCAGCGAGGAGCAGATGCGTGTGCGAGACCCGCTGCTGTACGAGCAGTACATCGGTCAGTACCTCAGCGAAGACGAGATCCTGCAGCGCTCAGAGGAGGCCATGAGGAGCGGCACAGGAGGACTTGCTGACCTCCTCATCAACTCCTACCAGGAGAAACTCATCCAGAGCCGACTGGAGCAGGAGCAGGAGAAAGAGCAGTGCGCACTGGAGGAGTCTGAGGATGAAGGTCTGAGTCTCTCTTAATCAGTCATAACTGACCCTAAGAAAAACTTTGTGAGGGAGCCCCTGTCAGTGCTTTAATTAAACCCCCAACCCTCATTTGCATTTTTAGAGTTGTTTCACTGTCAACAAACAAAACAGTCAGTTGAAATAATCAGTGATATGATTTAAAAAGAAAAGTACATTTTAAACTATAGAATAAATCAAATGGGAAAATACATTCAAATATCTTTCAAATACTTTTCAGTTTTGCTTAGCAACAATTAGTCTACTGAAAGTAAATCAAGGAATCACATTATTATTCTTATACTACAGTTTTGTTAAGAGCAATGAAGGATTCATTCTTCTCTTATTTGTTTGTAATAGTTTGTGCACTGTTCAAATTGACTACCCCTTTGTTATGTTATGGATGAAAACATCCACTAAATTAAACTGCTGTAAAAAAAAAAGCATCAGATAAATATTTTCTTCACTTTTTTTCCATAAATCTGTTATTCAACCTCAGTCCTGATCAAAACTACTAAATTGTTTAGAAAATGACAGGATTTTAACTCTTTAATTGCCAAGTTTACAAATGTTGTGACTGATTTGGTGGAAAAAAACACACAAAATGACGTATTTTCAATATAAGAAGTAATTGTTGACTAGATTTTTCTTTCCTTTTATCACAGGCTTGGACATGTGTACAATTAGTAACAACATTGGCTTTGATGCATTGTTAGATTTTCATTTTGTCTCATTTTACTGTTGGTGGCTGTTTTTGCCCTATTGACTTCAGTTATGACCACATTTGATGGTGCATAAATACACAGTCTTTGTTTTTACTTACACCATGTAGTTCTGAGAGCTGAGATGCATATTTAGATTTTCTCAGACACATCAAGGTAAGTACGCAAAGGTCACTCTCACACTCAGACACACATACACACAGTTTAATTGGCTGTTATACTCCATATAAAATCCAGAAACTAAACTTTTTTTTACACAGGCCTATGGGTAATGGTGCCAACTGATGATCAACAGCAAATTTGACCTCTTCCCAAATAGGGAAAACCACCAACAATCAAAAATGCATGATTATATGGTGTCATGATGTTGTAATCAAAAAAATGTGGTTGTAATGGAAGTCAATGGGCCAAAACAGCCACCAACAGTAAATTAGGGAGTTTTTGTTTTTCAAAACCAATGCATCAATGTTGTTTCACATCTCCCAGACTTTGATAAGAGGTCATTTTAAAAAATCCAGTCCACAATTACTTTTTATATTGAAAATACGTCATTTTGTGTATTTTTTTTTCACCAAATCGGTGACATCATTTATGAGCTTGGCCATTAAAGAGTAAAAATTTTCCTAGCAATTTAGTAGTTTTGATCAGGACTGAGGTTGATTGACAGATTTATGTAAAAAATGTGGAAAAAATATTAGTATGGTGCATTTTTACAGCAGTTTAATTTAGTGAAGCTTTTCATCCCTAACATAACAAAAGGGTAGTCAATTTGCCCAGAGTGTATCGCTAAAGTTTTTTTTGTTATTTCAAAGCATTTTCTCAAATGCTTACACTAACATGAGTAACATATTTTAACAAGTAGTATGTTAGATAAGATTTATCACTAAAAATCATTCTGCTAGCTAAAACACAGAAACAGTTATGGCTAATTAAGACTCAAAATCACCCCAGAGTGGATGAAAACGTCCCCGACAGTATATAAGGGTTAATACACACCTATACACAAGTTATTCGGGAAACATCATATTTTTTATCATTATGGAGCACATCCCACAGTCATGAATGTTAATTGAACTGGCTGATTTGGACACAGAAAGGATGACTCTGCGTGGTTTTGAAGGAAGGGAACTGAATGTGGCAATTCTTCTAATCACTGGATAAAAAAAATCAATTAAAAAAAAGCTGCAAAAATCTCTTACATACACTTTATTTTGATGGTCCGTTTGTTGAATTTAAATTACATTGCATCTACATGCTAACTAATTCTCATTAGATTATTAGTAGACTGTTAGGTTGGGGTTAGTGTAAGTTGACATGTACTTGCAAAGTTTCTTCTAGTCAGGTAAATGTCTTGAAGGAGCAGTATCAACAGATATTGAGCAGACAGTCTACTAAAACTCAAATGGACCATCAAAATAAAGTGTTACCCACACCCCTTGTCATTATACCATCTCTGAGAGCAAAAGTGACCCCTGGTTGATTACACAACTTGTGTAAAGTGCATTTAGGGAGCATCAGCTCTGATCATAACTCAGATTTCATTCAGTAGGTTTGATGGATTAATCTCTGTCTGTGTGTGTGTGGTAGAATGTGAAGAGGTCAGACAGGTGGAGTATGAGCCTGATGCAGAAGAGAAAGCCATGCTGAGAGAAGAGTTCCTCAGTCAGATGCACCAGCGCTTCTTGGATGGCAAAGATGACTTTAACTACAGGTAAAACTTGCTTATTGTCTACTTTTACTATTAGGGTGCATGTCCACCGATTTTCTGAAAACGCTAAGCTGCGAACACTTCTCTAAACTGTCTGAGCATCAGGGGGCATAAAACTGGCATGGACAGGCATGGGGCATTTCCATCAGTTGCTGAAATGTCCCCACCAAAATGGAATCGCCTTCAAAATAAAATAATGCTCTGTCAACCATTAGTAACCTAGATGTGCTCAGATGGGTTAAATCAGTCGACATAGATAATAGAGATAAAGCAGTTAACTTGCGTCACATACCTCTAAGTTTTAGTACATTCATACATCAAATTAACTTTATGCGCAAAAGTGGAATATGGCATAAAAGACATGCGAATAAAGCAGCGTTTCCATGCAATGAACGCATGGTGGCATTTGAAGGCGTGAGAGGTGGAGCACAGATGCTCTTGACAGTTCTGGAGGTCAGTAATAACATAACACTAATACTGAAATGGTTACGGTTAAAAAAAATGACCAAAACAACATTTCAGATGTTTTACAAGTGCTCAGTCTGCTAGTTTGTCCATTCACCCACATTTTTATCATCACATGATCTCTTATAACAAAATCACATGACTTTTTTTTAATAAACATACTGGAATTTGTTCGGTAAAAGTGTTTCCATCATAGTTTATGCACATCTTATCAAATAAATTTTATCCTACTCAGTAATCTGCATGTTTTTTTTATGCAGATTTTCAAAACGTGCGCATCCTGTTGTTTCCATCAGCTGATTTTGTATGTGTATATATGAAACATACTGTAAATATTGTTTGCTTTCGCTTTATAAGACCTCAATGTATAATTTTGTGTTGCCTCCCTTGTATGTTTTTTGACTTACAGAGAATCTTGGTTTCAGCAAAGAATCTTTTTTTTAATCTTTTACTGAGGGAAAGGCCTACTTGAATGGCCTGAGGGTGATTAAATTAACAGTAAATTCATCTCATATCTTGACATTGATGTTTTGCAGTGAAGTAGATGAGAATCCAGATTATGATAATCTGGATATTGTAAGTCGTGATGCAGAGGAGCGTTACTTTGATGAAGATGATGAGGAGGAAGAAGAGGAGGAGGAGGAAGAACAAGAGGAGATGACACATTAATCTATCATTACTCAAAATGATCTAACAAAACATTGTTTTGAACTGCTTTGCATATTTTCTGCTGGGTTTTTTTTTCATTTGTGTAGATTGTCTTTGTCTTTAATTAAAGAGTATTATTTTCAGTATGTGGTTGGGGTTTATTTGAAGATTTCTCACAAAAAAAAAAAAAGTACACATTCATGTTGTTTATCTATGAATATATTTTATCATATTAAAATTTAACCTTTTCCAAAAAAAACTAAAAATTTGTCAATTTTTTTACCAGAGAGTTCATATGAGCAAAATTAGTTTTTATTTGAAAACGTCTCAAATGTAAACATTTTTAGTAATCTGCAGTGTCAACAGAGTCGTGTTGTGCAGCCCAGACAGCTCCAAATTTGCCGCAAGTAGGTTGGGATTAGGGTTGAGGTAGGTGTAGATGTTAGTAAAACAAGACTCTGCCATGGAGACATTAAATAGATCAATGAAAAATTCAGGTTTGGACAGCCCACTTTCAGCTCAAGTCCCGCCCACTTGGAACTGACCTACCCATTTGGAGCTGGCCCCATTTAATCGACACATTTGCTTCGACTGTTTCAATGTTTCATGGAGCATCACTTTGCCCACCACTACTCCTATACCAAGTTGCAGTCGGCCTTAAAATGGGAGGGATTTGGATACTATTTTAACGTCAGGAAATAAAAAAATTAACTAATTTAAAAAAAAGAGGCTTATTGTCTTTGTATCAGCACAATATAACTGTGGACACACTACACCTACACACAGTTCTGTCCAAACAGCTTACAAAAGATGCTTTTCATCATAGGTGCCTTTGTTATAATTTTTAGATACCTCATTTGTAAAGATAGTACTGTAAAAATTGCCTGCACCACTTTTTTATTAGATTTTTAAAAATATAAATATTATTTTGTATTACTGTTATTTGCTTATTGGTGTGTTGTTATCGTTCACTATTATGATAAAAGTTAATAATACATAAAAATTGATTTAATGGGATTGATGTAATAAAGTGAATAACATTGAAAAGAACCTAAATGCAATATGCTCCTAAATGTTTTCATTGCAGGAAAATAAAAAAACTGTAATTTGTTTTTATCCTGCTTTGAGTTAAGACCACACTGAAGACTCACTGAAATGTGGAGTAAATACTTTATTAACATTCAAGATTTCATTAGCATTGCTATATCTCAAAATTAAAATTCTACACAGGAAAAAAAAATAAAATTAAATACATGTTCACAGGATAGGTGCTGGATGGAAAGTTACAAGGTTATGCAAGGCAAAAATATACAAATAATAAAATAACTACAATTAGTGAGGTCCCTTTGACATGTAACGAACGAAACAAAAACCAGGGAGAAACGTGACCATGAAGAGTTTTTATGTGCAGTTTAATTTGTAATTACAATTTAAATAGATCCTTTCATGTTAAAAGTCCTCTAAAAGCACACTGACTAACATCTGCATCCCAGCAGCCAATTGTGTCTTATTTCAATGTGTCTGTACAACACTAGTCCAATTCCTTCATTATTGATTTGTTCTCCTCTATTAGCTACACTAATGCCTATAGTAACAACTTCATATAATACTACGTAACTGTCTGTAATTGCCCCACAAAATGCAGTGTTAGAAATGCCTAAATACCAGTGAGATATCTAAAATACAAAATACCAACCCCTTATAAGCCATATAAAAATTATTCTAAGGAATACTGTGTAAATACAAAAAGTCATTAGCTCCCTCATAATGTGTTAATACTGTGGCAAAAAGCAAAACGAGTTAGAATTACTCTCGCGTTCCTTCAAATGACACACTTCACAGTTAAATGCCAGAATTACTTACAATGGCAAGAGGTTAAGGGACATTATTTTAAAATAATAATAATTATAATATAAGACGAATGAATGAAAGGAAAACATCTCTTATCAAACCCACAGGGTCCATAACTTCTTAATAGACTCCTGATTTGTGTTCAGAAACCATCACAGTATCATAGTAATTATTGAAAAATAAGGGAAAAAAGTAAACACTTCATAAAGACTATATACTTTTCTCCCATGGTAATGAGCTAAATGAGTTTTGCCTTAAAGGGTTAGTTCACTCCAAAATTTGAACAATTTGTTTTCAATTCCTCACCCTTATGCCGTTCTAAACCAGACTTTCGTTCATCTTCAGAACGCAAATCAAGATATTTTAGGTGAAATCCAAGATCTCTCTGATCAAGTTGGGAATCTTGCTGTCTACGAATGATTAAAGTCCAGAAAAAAATACCCAAAAATATCAAAACAGAACAGTCAGTGGTTCAATCGGAACATTATCAAGCTATGAGAATAACAGTTCACATAAAATCCAAATAGCAACTTTATTCAACAGTTTCTTGTCTTCAGTGTCAGTATAGGGCGCACACATCCACAAATACTGTGCATTAAAGCAGTGTTTATCAAGCACGTTCCTGGAGGACCACCAACACTGCATGTTTTGTATGTCTCCTTTGTCTGTCACGCCCATTACAGTTCTTTCAGTCTCTGCTAATGAGCTGATGATATGAATCAGGTGTGTTTGGTTAAGGAGACACGGTAAATGAGCAGAGCTGGTGGTCCTCCAGGAACGTGGTTGAGAAACACTGCATGACACATAAACATGCGCAATATGCTGACACTAAATAAAGTTGCTAAATAAAGTTATTATTATTTAAAGTGCACAAAAGTATTCTCAAAGCTTGATAATAGTCCAGTTGAACCACTAAAGTCATATCATCCATTTTGAAGATGATTTTTAGGTATTTTTCAGAACTGGATATTTTTGCCGATGAGGAAGATGAGAGAGCTCTCAGATTTCACCTAAAATATCTTCATTTGTGTTTCAAAGATGAATGAAGGTCTTTGGGGATTAGAACGACATGAGGATGAGTTATTAATTACAGAATTTTCCTTTTTGATTGAACTAACGGTTTAAATTATGCTTGAATAGCTGTGCCATAAACGTATATAAACCTATTTGGTGCAGTCGGTCGATCCCGAATACTCTGAGATTTACTGTAGCAGCTATAAACCAGACTTCAAAGTATTTTGATATTGATTTTGCACTAATTAACGAGAGCAGAGGTGACTGCAGAAAGGAGGAATGTTAAAAAAACGGGCTCAGTTCAAGCAGCCCCCCTACCTGTATATGGACATTGTGCAACATCTCGGCTGTTTTATGGCCTGATCCCTTTAAAGTCACCTCTCAAATTTACCATTTCATGGCCCCTCAGAGGAACCCTCAGCGGTTGTTGGGGTGGAAAAAATGGAAAACTGGAGGAAAGGTGAAGGAGAAGAGGATAACAGATTGACTCGTTCAGTCTTTTGGCACAGGGGAGGAAGGGAAAAAAGTGCAACGTTCCCATTGTAAAAACTTGTTTGATGCGACTTCTGGAGCTCTGTAGAGATCCGATCTGAAGTAATAAGTTCATCTGGTGAGTCTTCAGGCATTCAGACTGCTCCTAAAAATAGACATCTTCATTAAATACTAATGTTATTACATAAAAATCACAGGCATTCGTCCAAACACTCCATTTGATCTTATGATCAGTCAAATGTCTGCACTGCCAAACATGGCCACAAGATGGCTTTTTCCTCCACAAGGGAAAACACAAATAAACAACATAAAACATAGAGATAGTTCATATAAAACTCAATAATTACTCCCCATTTTACTAGATTTTTAAAAGTTTTAGCATTAGTTTTTGTTTATAAATCCTTAAATGGTCTGACACCTTATTTATCACCTTCTTATATTATCTTCTACACGTATACAGTCCCTGTAGGTCATTAAGTTCATCAGATCAGTCTTTCCTTCTGTACCAAGGACCAGTAAGCGAGGAGGGGATCTCACTGTTATCGCTCCAAAATCCTGGAATAAGCTTCCACCTCACATTATACATGTTCCAATTTTACTGTTTTTTTTTTTTTTTTTTTTAAACCTTCTGAGATTGCATCTTCGTTCTTTAGCATTTGAGCCTTTTGAATGTTGAGGGGTTTGTTTTTATGTTTTAGTTGTTATTTAAGTGCTGTGATTTGTCTTTTTAATTAGTATTGACTGTGTTCAGCACTTTGCACGCTACTACTCCTACTACCACATCTACAACAACTACCACTATAACAACAAATACTTATACAACAACAAAAAATACTACAACAACAACAACACCTAAAACAACATCTACAACAACAAATACCAATACAACAAAATGTACTACAACAACAACTACTACTACTACAACAACAACAACAACAACTGCAATGCTACTCTACTACAACATCATCAACAACAACATCTACGAATACTACGACAACTACAACAACAAGAAATACTACTACAACCACAACATCTACAACTACTACAACAACAACAACAACATCTGCAGTGCTACTACTCCTACTCCCACAACAACATCTACAACAAATACTACAACAAAATGTACTACAACACCACCTAACATCTAAAACAACTACCAATACAACAAAATGTACTAACACAACAACAACAACAACATCTGCAATGCTACTCTACTACAAAATCTACAACAACAACAAATACTACTACAACATCTACAACTACTACAATAACATTTACAACATCTTCAACTACAGCAACAACAATATCTACAACTACAACAGCATCTACACTACTACTAAAACAACAACTACTACTACAGCTACGTCTGCAATGCTACTACTACAGCATCTACAACAACAAATACTTCTACAACAACAACAACAACAACAACAACAACAACAACAACAACAACAACATCTACTACAATAACAATTTACAACTACTACTACAATAACATCTACAACATCTACAACTACTACTATAACCTTTACAACATCTTCAACTACAACAACATCTCCACTACTACAACATCTACTACAATAACATTTACAACATCTTCAACTACAACAACAACAACATCTACAACAATAACATTTCCAACATCTTCAACTACAACATCTACAACAACAACTACTACTACTACAAGAACAACAACATCTACAACATCTACACTACTACTAAAACAACAACAACTACTACTACGTCTGCAATGCTACTACTACAACATCTACAACATTTACAACAACAACAACTACTACTACTACTACTACTACTACTACAACCACTTCTACTACTACTACTACTACTACTACTACAACAACTACTACCACTACAGCAGAAGCAGAGATTTCATTTTTGCGTGAACTTTTACAAATACCTGCAATTAGGTGCTTTCCATGGAAATCTGTAACTGTTTTTGAATGAATAACTTTGTGTGTGAGCCTGTGTCATTATTTTAGTGGTCTGTTAAAAAAAAGGTGTTTATTGTATAAAATTTAGATCTTTAACTTTTTCAGGAACAGTTACAAGAATAATCAGTGTATTATTAATAATATAATTCTCTACTGTTACTTGTTGAAAAAGTATCCATTTAAAACCTACAGAATTTTGAAAATATCCCATTCACTTTGCTAACTAATATCTAACACTCATCTGCACATAAAAGGGATAGTTCACACACAAATGAAAATGTATTCACTAGTTGTTACAAACCTTTGACTTTTGAAAGATATTTTGAAGTATGCAGAAAACCTGTAACCGTTGACTTCCATAGTAGGAAAATCAAATACTATGGAAGTCAATGGTTACTGGTTTCCAGCTTTCGTCAAAAAAATATTGTGTGTGCAATAGAAGAAAGAAATGTAAAGAGGCTTGGATCAAGTGAATGGAGAGTGAATGATGACCGAATTTTCACTTTTGGGTGAACTGTCCCTTTAAATAACTGCCAGAGTCAGCAGCACTCCTCCCTCCAGCATCCAATAAGAAACCTCCAGTCTGCCGTTCACTGAGGAACAGTAAATACTGCTCACCTCCAGCTGTGTGAGGGCTCGTCTCAGTTGATGAGGATTCCAGCAGGCCTCCCGTCCTCCTCAGTCATGTTCCTGAAGTTATTCTCAGCTTCATCCACAGTCCTGAAGCGGCAAAGCCATGAGAAAAACCCAAAACGCACTCCGCTCTAATAGAGTAGAAGAGAAGTAAAGAGCGCTCACATTAAAAAGTCTTTGACGTCCTCAACAGTGAGATCTCCAGTGGTGTCAAGAGTGATGTCCGCACTGCTGTTTGGAGAATCCAGGATGGGAGAAGACAGGACACTGCGCATTTCCTCCAACAAATCTGGAGAATGAACACATAAGAGCTTTAAACAGGTGTGCAAAACCATAGATAATCAAACAATCACTGCTTTTAAAAAGAAATAGTTTACACAAAAATTTGAATTGTCATCATTTACTTATTCTTATTATTGAGGTTTATTTCTTCCGTTGAAAGCAAAAGACATTCTGAAGAATGTTTGGAAAAAACAGCCATTGACTTCTACTGTATTCATGGTTTAAATATGGATGTCACTAGCTACGTTTCCATCCAAATATGCACATTAAACTTGTGCGTAAAAACAGAATATTGCATAAAACGTTTTGTGAATAAAGCATCGTTTCCATCCAATGAGTGAAAGAGAACAAAATCTTGACTTTCTGATTAACTGGTGCCAAATATCAAATAGAAAAATTGAATTTGCTGCGATGGAAGATGCCACTGGGCCTTTTTTTCTTACACAATAAATTACTTGTGCTTCAAAGGACAAAGGCAATGAACGCATTGTGGCTTTTGAAGGTTTAAGTCTGTTCTTTGGGAGCGCAAAGGCTCAAGACAGTTCTGGAGCTAATAATACCGAACCACTTTGTTGATGGACTTTGCTTAAGCCTTAAGGGATTTAAAGAAGACCAAAACAACATTTCAGATGTTTTACAATGTGGCCTGTCTGCTGGTTTGTCCATTAATGTTGTCCCATCACACCCATTTTTGTCATGACATCATCTCATTATACGAATTACACCACTTGTGCCTGCTGGAATGTATTCGGTAAATGTGTTTCCATCATAGTCTATGCGTACCGAATAAAAACTTGATCTTACTCAGTTTTTGTTGACATTTCTATGCACATTTTACAAATCTTGGTTTCCATTTTTTTTTTTTGCTCTTGGTGTTAACATTTTTTTAATTCGATATTCCAAAAGGTGCAAAAAAATTGGTGGATAGTGATTTTTTTTTATGAACTATGCCTTTAACTAAAAATGAAGGAATGTTTTGCAGTTGTAATTGAGAAGGGAGTTTAGCACAACTTTTTGCCTGGGTTTATGAAACAATGCCAATACGGTCGTACCAAACTAATAGTTTATAATTTGTGAAAACAAATAGCAGTTTATATTCATTTTCATAAATGATGTTTTTAATGTCCATTGAAGAGTTCATTTGCAAGAAAAGTTATCTTGTTTTGAACTCTTCAAAAATGCACTGTGAAAAAGACAAAGGGCTCTATTTTGACGATCCATGCGCAAAGTCCAAAGCGCAGGGCGCAAACACATTAAGGGCGTGTCAGAGTCCACTTTTGCTTTTTTAAGGATGGAAAAAATCCACTTTGCGCCGTGCGCATGGTCTTACAGGGTTGAGCTTATTCTCTTAAGGAGTTATAGGTGTGTTTTGAGAATAAACCGTCTCATCTCCCATTACCGCGAGAATGAGAGATGAGACTCCTCATTGTTTACTTTCGCTTTCACTCTCGTGGATAGGGAAAGGTGTTGTACACACAGATATCCATTAGCCTATAAATAATTTGTTTCCTTTGTTAAGCGCAAAGATTTGTTTCAAAACTATTTCTAAATTCAGTACTATTTTCAAGCAAACGAATAAATAAACAATAATAACGAAGTGCGGTCAAAAAAACTGAGTTGTATCCTAAAACACATGCTGTGCCCCATATGGTCTAAAACCTGACAGGTGGGCAAATCTAAGCTTGTTTTTAATAAAACAAATATAAATATGCATATAATAACTAATACTGCTGATAATAATAATAATAACAACATTATACAAAAGCAAATTGTTATGAATAAACTGAAAAAGTTTATGGGCGCCTATGGTGTAGTGGTTAGTGTCTCAACACATGGCACTCCGGTGCCCTCAGTGACCCAAGTTGATTCACGTCTCGAGGTCCTATGCCAATCCTTCCCCCCTCTCTCTGCTCTCCACACTTTCCTACTGTCCTATCAATATTAAAGGTGAAAACCCCGGAAAAAAAAATTTAAAAGAAAAAGAAAAAAAAACAACAGCAGCAGCAAAACAAAACAAAACTGTAAACAAATTTAAATTGTAGCACAAAAAAGACAATGCGAGTGACTAATGCACAAAAATCCATGTGACTTTGCTCACAGCTGATTAGTTCACTGTTGCGCTCTCTAACCTTTAACCCTGAATAAAATCTGCTCTCCTACTCTGTTAACCTGGTTCAACCAACCTATTTGAATAGTTTGTGAAAAATAAACACAAACCTACCAAAACAGCGTTGCACAACAGACCTCAGAACTGAGATATAATTTTACTTGTTAACCACAGGTAAATTATGAGCAGTGCAAAACAAAGCAAGATAACCCTGGATCAGTTTCCTGTGGTTCGTTTTAAGCCCTGGTATGAATGTCAAAAGTAGTATCTTTTAAGAATCGTTTTCGTTTTTTCAGCTTAAGCAATGACCTCATAGTTCTGCATGAATTACACAGTGTTCTTCTGAGTCCTGACAGTGTGATCTTTATCATCAAAAAAGGAGTGAGATCATTGTTAATGGAAAAATTAACTGCTGTACATAAATTAGACTTTAGCCATAAAACTTCCAAATTCCAGTAAAACAGGACCGCACAAACACTGGTGATTTTTAGCTAGTTTGGGTGTTGAATGACAGTTATTTTCCATCAGTGGAGACTGTAGTGCTGAACCGTTACCTTCAGTTTCAGCAGACTTGCTCTCTGCTTGTGACTTGTGTGTTCCATTAGCCTGCGGTGGAAGCGTCGTGCTGGAACTGCTTAAAAATAAATCAATAAAAATGTGCTGAAAATGCAGAAGTATTATTCTAAGATATGATTCATTTCTTCAGCATGTTCATCTATCAAATTCACTCATCTGTAACTCTACCAGCAAGTTTTTGGCATTTTAAAATGATTTGAAAAGTATTTTATGGTTCCCACACCAGCATTTATTTGATTTAAAAATTTATACTAAACTCTTAAAAAAAAATAAAAATAATAATAATAAATAAATAAATTAATAATAAAAAAAAATAATAATAAATAAATAAAAATAAATAAATAAATACATTTAAAAAAAATCTCACAAGTTTGAGTCAAATATGATCTTTTTTTACATAATATTTCACATTATACTCATTTCATGTGTTTAATATAGACAGTTGGGTTCTCTTTTTAATGTATACGTGAAATTACATTTTTTTTCTGGGAAATGTATGGCATTGAAGTAATTTTATTTGGGCACAAAGAAAATTCTCTGTTAAATGTCAATGTGGGATCTTTGGCCCCACATATTACCCAGTGTGCAAGAAATCTCTGTGTTATGTTTGATGAAAACTTAAAATTTGACAAACAGATCAGTACTGTTGTAAAATCCTGCTTTTACCACCTCAGACAGCTGTCTAAAGTCAAGCCATTTTTATCCAAGAGAAATTTTCAAACAGTGATTCATGCCTTTATAACAACTTATCTCGATTACTGCAACTCTATTATGGTATTTCTCAGTCTTCTCTCTCTCTGGTCTGCAGCTGGTACAAAATGCCGCTGTTAGACTACTTTCTGGCACTCGCAAATATGAGTCGACAACTCCTATTTTAGCTGCACCTCACTGGTTACACATTAAATACAGGATTAATTTAAAAATGTTATTATTTGTTTACAAAGCAGTCAATTATTTTGCTCCTCAGCACCTTACTGACTTGCTCTGTCTCGATCATTGAGATCCTTTGAGAACCCACCTTAAAAAGACGAGGTGAATGTTTTCCCAAACTCTGGAACACTACCAATCCATATTAGACTTTCCCCCTCAATTTCTGTGTTTAAGTCTGTTTTAAAGACCTATCTACTTTCTCTCGCTTTTAATACTCCTTGATCACGGTTTAATTGCTTTCATTTGTTAAATGTTCTGCTTTCTTCTCTGCCTTTAGTAACTCCTATGTACGGCCCTTTGGTCAACTTTGGTTGTTTTAAAATGTGCTTTATAAAAAAATATTGTATTGTATCGTATTGTATAAAGTCATTGTGAACTGGAAGTTGCTGAGATATCTCAGTATGTTGAAACTGAAACTGAATATTGAGTAGGGGCGGGGCTTTCTTTTTGCACATCATTCGCTCATAGCAAACTAACGGTAAGAACGGCATGGTTAAGAATATTGTGGCTGAAGCTTTAAAACTGACATCAACAAAGAAATACAATTTGGGAATGCAATTAAGAAAAAGGTTCCTTATTTGTGTATTTTCCCAGTGTAAGAAATATGCCAGAATAGTTGGCGGTTCATTTCGCTGTAGTGACCTCTGATAAATAAGGGACTAAGTCAAAGGAAAATTAATGAAAAATACTTGGGTAAAGTAGAGATCCTTTAAATATGTAATAAGGTACACTAGTAACACAAAAATACTTAGTTTAACAGTGTCCAAAATCAGAAGTGGACAGTAACTATGATTATTAATAAAAACATTGGGGTTTACCTGTGCGCAGAGAGATCATGAGGTCGCTCCACATCCACTCCACACAGCGGCTCTGTGATCACACGAGCCGACAAAGAGAATCGCTCATACTCCGATGGAGAAATCAAATAGAATCCTGAAGCAAACACAGTAAACTTTCGTTCACATTCTCATTGAAAGCTCAGAGCTAGAAAGTTATTTAAGAATAAATGAAATCCAAACCTTGTCCAGTCTTGGTGAAAACACAGGAAGCGATGCCACTGATGTCTTCCTTGCGGACGCAGTCATAACGCACTTGCGGTCTGAGAGCCGGCACACTGAACATGTGAATGTCCCCCATGTTGGTAAGGCACACCAGAGCATTCTCAGAGTAATCTTCAGAGCTTACGCTGGTGAAGTTCGACAGCGCCACCTTACGCACCCGACAGCCCTCATGAGCCGTCAGCTTGAACTTGGTCTTCGCACTTACTTTCGGCAGCATGAAAACCTACACAAACAGAAAGAAGATGAAGCAGATTTTTCATATCTAATACAGTTTTTAAGAAATCATGGTTCACAGATTCCATCTAAAATTAGGTGAGGTTTATTTATAAACTAATTTCAAGAGGAGCACCTGATTATGATTGATCACAGCTGGTCCAGCATTAACTAATGCATGATTAACCAATCAGGTGATTCCTAACTCACAATAAATAACCAGTGTTTCTTACTTTAGCTATCTTCACCTTGAAGAATCCCCCCTTCCACCCTTACTCCTCCACCTTTCCTTTTATAGGGCGGCACAGCAGCCCAGTAGTTGTCACTGTTGCCTCCCAGCAAGAACTTTTACTGGTTCTAATCCCTAACAGGCCAGTTGTGTTTCTGTGCGGAGTTTACATGTTCTGCCTGTGCTCGCGTGAGTTTTCTCCCGGGTTCTCTGGTTTGCTCGCACATGTGTCAGAAGTGAATTGATCAATCTAAATTAGCACTATAGATGAGCTCTTAACCAGCAGTATGTCTCTATTTGGCAAATTATAATCTGCCATCAGCTCTAAATAAGGGGGAGTTCTCAAGACCTACCTGAGCTCAAACTCCCCTCTCGCCCTGCATACGGAAGGGCACCCCAGGCTCTAGGATCTTATGAGCTTCAGGCTCTCTCCCGGGACAGCACACCAAACAAGTGTTATAATCAATCATCAGCTAAGTTTGAACTCTTGAAAGGGATATTTCACCTAAAAATTAAAATGGATTCACTATTTACTCTCTCTTAAGTGGTTATAAAGGGATAGTTCACCCAAAACTGAAGATCATGTCATCATTTAATCTCCCTTCAAACCTGTTTGAGTTTCTGCTGTTGAACACAAAGATATTTTGAAGATGTATTCCATTCCACTTCCATAGTAAGTCGGTTTCCAGCTTTCTTTGGAATAACTTCTTATGTGTTTAACAGAACAAAAACAAAACTCAAACAGGTTGACAGAATCTTCAGTTTTGGGTGAACTACTCCCTTTACTATCCCGAATTTTCAGAGATCTGATCACGAGTGGTCAGCTGAGACACTTTACTGTTTCCATCTTGTTAAGTCATATTTGAATATGAAATCAAATTTGAGCAATTCCATAGGAAAGCTCAATGCAACATGAATGCACCTGAATATGCAAACACATGTTGTGTGTCTTGCAAGTGAACAGGAAAGTTATTAAAAAGGATAAGGATGGCAACAAAAATGTCAATCACAATCCAATGGGGGATGCACAGACTAGTCGACTAGCCAACTTAATGTTGTGCCAGGGTATATACAGGAACCAGAGAGTGAAATTCAATACCTTTTAAGACCTTTTTTAAGACTCTTTCCATACATTAAGAAATGTCGCCACTTTAGGTTTTAATTGCTAACATTGGAGACATTTTAATTTACAAACCCAGGTTCATTATCGATACGTACACCTGTATACTTTTCTGGACAGCATGAAATACGTGACTTTTTGCAGTATTTGTTTTCACGAATCCACCAGAGGCCGCTGTGTATGCTTTTTCAGATCTCAAATTTCTCTCGCCATTCGCACCTGCTGAAAATCCACCAGAGGTCACTGTCGACTGACTAACTGACTGACGGATTTCTCCACCCCTCCCCTTCCCTAAACCCAACTGATAGTGTTTTCTAAAGCATGATTGACCCGATAACCCCCTTCCCTAAATCCAACCACCAAAATTTGTCACAAGCAATCCAGAAATAGCAAAGCCTGTTTACTACATTTTCAGATCTAAACACATTCTCACCCTGCTTATATATAATTTTTTTTGCCTTTTGTTTCGGTTTTACCAGCTTTCTGAAATCGTTCTTCACCAGACTCCAACCCCGTCATCGCGGCTAATTCCTCCCTGCGTCTCAAGTCTGCTGACGTATGTGGCAAGCTACTGAGCAAACTGGTAACAGTGGAAAAGCCATCCACACAGATATAAGCGGTCAGCTAGTAGCACGAAAAGAAACAGAGGCCATCTGCGGCATCATACCGCCCCCATAGCATTTGTTTTGAAGATGAAATATAGCCATACGTACCTCTGGCTACATAATTTGCGCTCTCCAGAAAGGTATACAGGTTTACGTTTCCACAATGTATTGTAACTTACAGTGTGTTTACTAAAAAGTAATTGTTACAAACTAATCCTAAGCTGAAACATTATTTATATAATGAATGAAAACGATAATATGGCAGGTGGCATATGTACAGCAGGAATAAGTGTTGTCTTGGTTACTGCAGTAAACAAAGAAGCGTGATGTGAAAAATCTAGCAGAATTTGATGGATTTCTTAAATTTCACAGCATCCCAATAGTCGCAGATTAAATTCAGCCAGACTTTTGCACACAACTAGACATTGTATGCTCAAAAATTATTCAATTTAAGACTCTAATACTTTAAAGGCCTTAAAATTTCCCTTAATTGATTTATCAACTTTTAATACTTTAAGACCCCGCGGACACCCTGTGTACCATGACGCTTTTTGACTGACATCGACTAGTCGCTCTGTGCAGATCATGTGGTTTTTAACTACATGGCAGCTTTACACACAAAAGTGGTTCATGAGTGAAACAGCCCTCAGATTCTTGATACCAATGTAAATGTTATTTTTCTTATGTCAGCTCCAATGATTCACATGAACTTTGAGTGAACTTTAAATTGTCAAACAGTTGGATCACACCATGCAATTACCCTTGAGTAGATGCTAGTGTTGCATCATTAACGAAATATAAGGCTTAAGAATGCATTTGATTTGCACTACAATCAGTCATTGGTAATGTTGCATTGTTTTTGTTATGCGAGTGTTATGAGCTGTCCAACAGCATGTAAATATATTTTTCCTGCATATAAATCCAGCGACTAGTCAAAGTCGTCTTGACTTTAATAACAAAACAGTCTACTTCCAAAAACCGAAAGTCGTTCAGCCCCTAGTTTTGGCAAAACACAGTACGAGTTTGCTTTTATCATACAAACAATAGCCCTGTACAATGTCATAAAAGACCGGATTGATCATCAGCACTTGCTCAATAAGGATTTTACTTTCTTTTTAGACCACTAAAACAATGTCACCAAAGTAGTGTGTTTTAGATGTGATTAGATAACCTTGTTTATCTTCCCTAAAAACAGTTCAGAAAACAGTGGATGCAGTTTGTTTTTCTGGGGCAGCAAAGAAGTTGTGCAAGATGTTTGTTTCTGACATTTCAGTTATAAACAAGGTACAATTCAATGCTGGATTTGTAGATAGATTGAAACTAAAAGATGGAGCAGTCCCAGCAATCCACTTTCTTTGTCATGATTCAGAAGTGCGGATACTAGGAAAAGCTTGCGCATATAAATGTAAACAGCACAAATCCATTAAAAAAAATAAACAGATTTCCAGTGATAATCTGATGTCGTGTTTGTGTGCCAACATGTAGACCTTTTAAAATAGGAAATTACAAGTAAAAATGCCAACAACATCATTAAAGGAGACTTATTAACAATTAAGCTTTTTAAAGCGGTATTTCAGGGTTCCCACTCTTTCATGAACAGCAGATTCAAGGACTTTCACAAACTTTTTAAAAGACTATTAATTTCAAATCAAGCACCTTTTTAATTCCCCCAGCACATGAAGCACCATGAAAGTCCTAAATGTAACATTTCACTTACACTTAAAATGTACATTAAAAATGTCAGAGTAATGATGGTGTTTTGAATGTTTAATACAGTCAGAAGTTTTGAAAATGACAGTCATGTGCAAAGAACTTTAGTCAAATTTGTTAAATACTGGGAAGATTCAAAAGTGGTTTCTGAAATATCAATAAAATGTGCATTATTTGTCATAGTTCCTGAACAAGATTTAAATTCAACATTTTTAAATTAAGAATTTACCTTTTTTTTTCTGTTTTTTTTTCGCAGTACAGCAGAATTTCTAAAGAAACACCATAAATAAATTTCATTTCAAATTAAATTCAAGCACTTTCAAGGACCTGTTTGTACTTTTTTCAGGCTTTAAATCCATGTCTGAAATTCAAGTACTTTCAAAAAGTGTGGGAACCCTGTGCATTTAGTACCCTTCAGATGGGATAAGAAAACATCTGAAGTTAATACCAGGCATAAAACTGGATTTGTGAATAAAACTCTAGTTGTGAATATCCCAACCTTAAACTGCTCCTCTGAAGCGATAAGAACCGAGTGGCTGCCCTGCATGTCAGGAGCTTTGGCCAGATCTCTGGACACTTCATAAGGCTCCGGCAGCGGATTTCCTCGGCCGTCCAGCACAGCGATGGACACCACTGGAGCTCTGTGCATCAGCTGGATCTCCTTCCCCAGCAGGGCCTCCACGCTCTGCTCAGAGAACTTCTCCTGTGACGGGACGTCCAGAGCATAAGCGTACACTGAACCAGAGTTTGTGCCGGCCCACATTGTAGGACCATGATGTGTTCCTGAAGAAACAAACAAAACAAATAATGCTGTTAACCATAGCATTTAGCACAGAAAGATATCAACAAATGTTTGATTCTGGAGTCTCGTTTATAAAATGGGTAAATGATGTGTATAAAGAAAAACTTGGTCTTAATTATAATTTAAAAATGAGAGGAGAACTTGTTCTTTATGCTTTTCACAGAAAGACTTTGAAAGATGTCCATTTAACAGTCTAACAGGACCTAGCTGACTACAAATTTACATTTCATCATTCAGCCAATGGTCTACTAATGGGGACATTATTTATTAATTAATTGTACATCAATGCAGTGTAATGAAGGGGCAGAGCAAGCTAAACAGAATAAGTATCAACTAAAAACACTTCACTCATTTAAAGGTTCAGTCAGACGTTACATATAACATATTAGCAAAATACAGCTGAAGTCAAAATCATTACCCCCTGAATTATTAGCCCCCCTGTTTTTTTTTGTCCCCAATTTCTGTTTAACTGAGAGAAGATTTTTTTTCAACATTTCTAAACATAATAGTTGTAATAAATATTTTTCAAGACACTTCTGTACAGCTTAAAGTGACATTTAAAGGTTTAATTAGGTTAACTAGGCAGGTTAGGGTAATTAGGCAAGTATTGTACAATGATGGTTTGTTCTGTAGACTATCAAAAAAAATTGCTTAATAAGGCTAATAATTGACCTTAAAATGGTTTATTAAAAAAAATTTAAACTGCTTTTATTCTAGTCTAAATAATAAAAATAAAGACTTTCTTCAGAAGAAAAAATATTATCAGACACACTGTAAAAATTTCCTTGCTCTGTTAAACAATTTAGGAAATATATAATAAAAAACAACAAGGGGGGGGGGTTGGTGCTAATAATTCTGACTTCAACTGTACATGAAATTGATCAAAAGTGACAATATTGTGTAACCTTATTTAAAAAAAAAAAAAAAAAAAAAAAAAAAAACAACCATTTGATGAATGTTTAAAAAAAAATTAAACAAATTATATATATATATATATATATATATATATATATATATATATATATATATATATATATATATATATATATATATATATATATATATATATATATATATATATATATATATATATATATATATATATATATATTAAACCATCAAATAATGTTGTTGTTTATGACTGAGCTCAGCTGACCTAATGGCTTTCATCTTTGCCATCAAACAAATAAATTACATTTGAAAGTATATAATAATATGAATATTTTACAAAACTCATTGCATTTTGAATTATAATAATATTTGTATTACTATTTCACTTGTTTTATTGCAGACCAAATAAACGTATCCCTCATGGTAAGCTTAAAAAACATTTAAAAAGTAATGATCATGCATTATTTCATGTATGCTTAAAAAAAAACAGCATGCTATGACATGTAAACACCTTCAGACTTATTACAGTTTGTTGGCGTACTTCCAACTGAACCTGAATAGAGTAGGGGGTGGGGCTTTCTAATTGTGCATCATTCCCTCATAGCAATCTAAGAGAGGAGTGGACAAGAACATTGTGGCCGAAGCAATCTAATTGGTGTCAACAGAGAAAAATAACAATGAGAGAATAACAATGTGCTCTGTCAAAATAAACACTGTAAATATGGATTTCATAGACTTTTATATTCCTTAAATTTTCATATTTTTAGGTAAATTTCATATTTACTACTTGTATGTATCCAAGTGTAACAAGAACCAACAAGAATGTAACAAGAATCCAACTAATCGGAGTGTTTCCCAGTCAAGTGTTTCATGTGTCTACCCAGCACTAAAGTTTTGAATAAATTTGCACACAGAGCATCCCCAATGACCAGATTAATTGACCTAAAGCATTTTCTATCAGTTTTGTATGAACACATTTTTTCTAGTTTTCCCCACTGAGTCAGCACAGCTGTTTCAGACAATAGTAACCTGACGTGACCTATCATAATGTTCCAATAAAATAAAACACTCACACCCATAACCGCACAGGACAAATGCAGTAATTCCCTCCACCGCTGTGAATCACTTTTAAAGTATCACTCTAATAAACAATACTACTTTGTTCAGAACTCCCTCATGGAAAATGCAGCTCTCCCCAAGCACAGTTCTGATCATTATTGTGCAACAGTCTTTTTGAGTTATGAGCTCATATTTCTGAAAATGAGAGAAACTGGGCTGATTTACGCTTGTGAACCAGAGATCATAATAAAAAGTGACAGCATAAATCAGTTCAACAAAAAACAAACAATATCTAGAATACCAACACATTTCACACAGGACAGAAAGCAAGTGAAATAAAAATATGCACTCCTTATTAAACCATCACATATAATTTGATTGACAGTTAAATGGATTATTTTGATTTATAGCCTAGAACTCATACAATACCTGAAATTCACTTAAAACTATTTAAAAGCCTGCAAATATAACAGCTGAGCCCAGAATAAAATAAGATGAAGGCATAAAATTTCCACCAAGAACAGGAAGAGGATTTTTTTTTACCATGGATATAGTTGAGTGTTTTTGAATGTTATATAATGAAAAGTAAGTAAAGTTTATTTATAAAGCACATTTAACTTTAGTCACTGACACACTTTCTAAAACAGAGTAAAATAGCAATAAAAGTAGTAACAAGAAACATAGTATGACAACAACAATGCACATTGAAGATTAAAAGCCTGGGAAGGCAATAAAATAAAAATGTGTCTTAAGTTTGGACTTAAAAATTGAGAGAGCACTTCTAATGTCCGGTGGGAGCTTTTTCCCCAAACGTGAAGCAGCAACTGCAAAGGCTCTATCTCCTTTCAGTTTAAGTCATGACCGAGAAATTTGTAGTAAAACATTATTTGTCGAACTATAAGGGACAGAGGAGTTGAATGTAAGTTAATACGTTCAGAAATACAAAAAGGTGCTTGCCCATTCAGTCCTTTGAAAACAATAAGTAAAATCTTGAACTGAATTCTAAAATTAACAGGAAGCCAATGAAGAGATGCATCAAATCAAATCACAGTCACGTTTCATAGATGCCTCAGACTAGCTCTGCAACAAACCAAACTACTGAAAACTGACAGAAAGTCACAGCCATCACACAGACTTAAATTAGAGACACTCACACTCAAGTGGTTGTAAACTTTAGAGTTTCTTTACACAAAAGAAGATACTTTGTTAACCATTGACATAAATAGTAAGCAAAACAAAAACTATTTACAGTTGAAATCAGAATTATTAGCCCCCTTTGATTTTCTTTTCTTTTTTTAAATATTTCCCAAATGATGTTTAACAGAGAAAGGACATTTTCACAGCACGTCTAATAATATTTCTTCTTCTGGAGAAAGTCTTATTTGTGTTATTTCGGCTAGAATAAAAGTAGTTATTAATTTCTTAAACCCAGTTTTAAGGTCAACATTATTAGCCCCTTTAAGCTATTTTTTTCCCGATGGTTTACAGAACAAACCTTCGTCATATAATGGCTTGCCTAATCACCCCAACCTGCCTAGTTAACCTAGTTAAGCCTTTGTCACTTTAAGCTGTATAGAAGTGTCTTAAAATATCTAGTCAAATATTATTTACTGTCATCATGGCAAAGATAAAATAAATCAGTTATTAGAAATGAGTTATTAAAACTATTATGTTTAGAAATGTGTTGAAAAAATCTGCTCTATGTTAAACAGAAATAAGGGGAAAATAAACAGGAGATAACAATTCAGTGGGGCTAAAAATTCTGACTTCTGGCATTCTTTAATGTATCTCTTTTGTGTGTGATCAACAGTAAAATGAGAAAAAGAAAACAGAATCTTCAGTTCTAGGCGAAATCTGTCTCTTTAAATGAGTAATAGAATAAGCAGAACTCTGCCTTTAGGTAACATTACGAATTGATGCTGAGAAATATGGGACAAAACCATAGCTAACTGAACTATTTTTATTATTATGATATAATCTTTGTTGTTGTCGCCATTATTCTGTATTGATAAGAGTAGTAATGAAAAATATCTCACAGTTCATTTATAAACTGCTTCTGTTCTTAAGTAGCAGCTCCTGAAATACAAAATAAAATCAATTTACTATTATCGATGCCACTTTTTCCCCGTTTTGGCATATAATCTGCTTTGTTTTGATGCGTTCAGATTTTTTTGGCTGCATCAGTTTAAACGTTTTCAAAAGTAGGTTAAACCAGAGCATTTCACATGTTAAAAAAAGCTAAATTAACTATCTCAAGTGAATGCAATCTTTTTTGATGGAAGGCCGACTTTCCAGCAAGGGTGAGATCTTGAGCTTATAAAGGTTGGTGATTACTGGTATACAATGTAAAAAAATACAATACAATAATAGTTTTTTTTTTAAGTCAACAGCTAGTAGACCGTGTTGTGTTTCTAATCCCCATCTCTCACCGTCTCTGAGGAAGGTGTCAGCGAAACAGAGGCATCGCACCACTCCCGACAGAGAGTCATCCGCTGAACGAGGCTCAATCCTCCTCTGCACAGGTGTTACTTCAGCATCGTGATCCGCCAGATGAGCGTTCGCCTCTTGCACCTGTGCAAAAAAAGCAGGAGTAAACTGAAAACTCAACACATCAACAGACAAACTCCCTAGATCACAGAAACCTGCGAGACGGTGAGAAATTAATAGGAGACTTGCAGACACTCACTTTACTGGTGGGACTGTTGACCACGACACGCTTCTTTCCTGAGACTCTGCTCTTGCGGATCCTCCTGAAGGACTGACGCAGGGACTTCTTCAACGACTTCACTCGGGACAGCGGCCCCTCCATGGCCAGAGAGTCATTGGGGTGTAGCGTGCATCTGTGAAATAAATAAATAAATTCCTTTGCAAACCCCACATAAAAATTCTTTATTCATTCATTTGAACTCCATATGCTGAAGGAAATACTAATCCAAATTAGGGCTTTATTGGATAATTGTAATGTATATAGGCATTCCTTAGGTAATTTAATGGCTATTTAGATATTTTTAGTTGAAACATAGCTAACATACCTTAGTTATTGTTATACGTAGATATTTATTATGACTACAGTGATGATCATCATCACCATTATTATTATTATTATATATTTTTTACATTATTATTATTATTATTATTATTATTATTATTACTATTATTATTACTTTGCTATTACTACTATTACTTTGTACATTATTGTAACCTTAATGTTACGCCATAGCTATTTATTACGATTATTTTTTTAATACTATTTTCATCATTATTATTATTATAATTATTTAATATTATTATTACTACCACTACTACTACTACTACTACTACTACAACAATTACGTCGTTATTACTACTATTACTTTGTATCAATACCTTTATTTTATTTTTGTTATTGTTATACTATTATTATGATGATGATGGATTATTATTATCATCATTATTACAATTATTACTACTACCACTACTACTATTAATATTACAACAACAATTACTATTACATTGTTATTACAACTGATACTTTATACTAATACCTTTTTTGTTATTGTTATACTGTAGCTATTTATTATGCTTATGATTATTACTGTGATTATTACTATGATTATTATTATTATTATTATTCAATCATTTATTTTCCTTTCAGCTTAGTCCCTTTATTAGGGGTCACCACAGCGGAATGAAACACCAACTTATCCAGCATATGTTTTATGCAACGAATGCCCTTTCAGCTGCAACCCATCAATGGGAAACACCCATACACACTTATTCACACACATACACTACGGACAATTTTACCTAATTCGCCTATACCGCCTATAGTCTTTGGACTGTGGGGGAAACCAAAGCCCCCGGAGGAAACTATTATTATTATTATTATACTACAATTACTATTCTTTTGTTATTACTAATATTACTTTGTACTATTAATTCTTGTTGCTGTGGTTAATAATAATATATTCATAATAATATAAAATTGTATTTCCTAATACTATATGCGATGAAATAAAGTACTATTAAATAATTTCATTAATTAGTGCATTTACATTTTACATTACCCAGAGATAGAAGCTGCAGGAATACTGTATAACAGAAACATACTGCACATAAATCCAACATTTATAGTTTGTTGTTCTGAATTATTTGTACAAATTATTTGTAAATGCAGATTTTGTTTAGACATGCTCAAGTAGAAAGCTTCATTAACTGTATATAGTATTATTATAACTTGTTTAAATTCATAATTTTATTATTAGGTTTGTTTGTTGCCACCAACAAATTATGGTTTTGAGAAAAACCAATACAGATAAACACATTATGGCAACTTCATAATCGATAAGAAACAATACAAAAACACTTCAAATACCATTAAATATGATTTTTCCAAATGTTTCTGTAACTACCTAAAGTCTGAATTAAAAAGTTCTAATGGCATGTTAACTTGTCAAGTAGAAGTACCTTAGTATTGGTAATTAGAAGTAGGATATCTCATAACACTCATATCTTCAAAGAAAATTGATAGCCCTCTCTGAATAAGTGCTTCTAGTCCAGCATTTGGCCAAGGAACAGAGGAGACCCGCACATCCCCTTGAGTTTACCTCGCCAGCACTGGACTTCGCCGGTGGTAGTCAAAAAGGCCAAAGCCATGACTGGTGCCAAAGGCGATGAGATTCCATTCCGCATGCAGGGTCACTGCAGTAACGGCAGCAGGCGGCAGGCACTGCACCAGGACCACCGGCTGGAATCCAGGAGCAAACACTACTGAGCCCGATTTAGGAGGCAGCCGGTCATGACCCTTCCATGTGAAGCCCTCTCGGTCCTGGAGCAGGTCCACTGTGGCCACATCAATCATGTGATCGGACTTCTCATCACCAAGAACCATGACTATGACCTGTGAAGAGAGAACACCGGTCAGGACACTTCAAAACCAAGATTAAGGGGATAGTTCACCCAAAAATTTTATTCTATCTTTATTTAATCATCCTTCACGTGTTCTAAACCTGTTTGAGCTTCTTTCGTCTGTTGAACACAAAAAGAAGGTATTTGAAAATGTTAACATCTGTTGGTCTTTGACTGCCATAATATTTTCATTACTACTATAAATGTCAAAGGTTTTACATTTACACAACAATGATGTAGTCAATAACTAAAATGTTTTTTCTTAGTGTTTTGAAAAAGTTTCACATTTACAAGACAAATTTTTCAAAACAGAAGGGAAAAAGATGCCTTAAACTAAAAAGTTTCATGTCTACATGACAAAGTTTTTAAAACTACCTGCATTTACACATATCCACTAAAACGAAGTGGGAAACACTTGAGCAGCAACACTACCATGGTACCACTGTTTCATGTTTGTTCTTTGATCACCTTTAAATCTACACACCCCTAAACACACACTATGCACATGCAGGACATTTTCGTTTTCAATGACAAAAGACAATAACGACCTTTTCAAAAAACTCCTTACATATTTATGCATTTTCAGTTCTAATTCAGCTGGAAATTGTATAAACTGTTTGGCTGAAAATGTTGCCATGTCAACAGCCCCACAGTTTCCAACATTCTTCAAAATATCTTCTTTTGTGTTCAACAGAAAAAAAAGGTTGTAAGGGTTTAAATCCACTCTCAAGAGAGAGTAAATATTGAGCTAAATGTCATTTCTGGATGAACTATCCCTATCACTAACATTTAGCGAAAATGTGTTTACATTCTGTTGTAATATTTGGATTGTTGTTTAAACATTGTGCAAGCTTACATTACATGTTAAATGAAAAACAAAACATAAAAAAAATAAGTCCAAAAGCATTCATTGTGTGATATATGTTAGAATTCAGTTAGAATGACCTTAATGTGTAATGCAAAAAAAGAAAGCAAAAAAAATATCCTTGTATGGGTTTCCATTTTTATATATATTAAAGAAATTACATGGATATGCACCATATATTAAAAGTGTTGGAATAATTAATAAATTCCACGCGTGTTCAAAAAAACGTCAGGAGAGGTTTTTCTTCAGGGTTTAACATATTAGCAATTTATTGCATACAAATGAATAATTTGATTCCCAGAATTCCCAGTTATCCTCAATGCAAAGCAAAAGTTACATTCGGGAGGTGTGTGCACTTTTCACTTCCGGACTTATACAAGCACCTGATATTAACAGGTGGAGTTTATTAAAATTCGTCACTTGTCAATCATTCTCCAGTCCTTCATTGGCCGCACCCATACATACGTCCTCTTTTTATTCTAATTCTCTGCACAACATTAAAAAGCACAAGACTTCTCAACTGCACAAACAAATAGAAGACTAAAGAATCAACATTGTGGAAGTTTTTCAAATTGAAAAACAAAAATAATAATTTTAGAACTGCAATTTGTCATTAATTTTGGGAAAATAATGATCTAGATGATTTTCTTGCATTGTTCTGGTTTTCAGCAGGTTTTTGAACAGAACCCGTTATCCTTTCTATATTCTAAGGGGGTGATGTATGGGTGATCACTACAAAACGCAACAGCCACAATGTTTACAATACAGACTATGCTACTGATCTAAAAAATAAACTGAACAAAAAATAAACAAACTACTGATCTAAAAATACATTTCGCATTTAAAAATAAAAATAAATAAATTAATAAAAATAAATAAATAAATAAAAATAAAAAAATAAAAAAATAAAATCACAACAAAAATTGTGTTCCCTACTTGTCCAGCAGTTCCAGCCACCACCAGTTTTCCGCTGTATTTACAAAGGCTGATTTTCTGGATTCCCAGTCTGGGGTCATCACTGTATGGGTCAAAGCAGCCCACCTGGAGATAAATGAAAAGCAAACACAGATTGTTATTCTTCTTCATTGATTCTTCAGGCAGCACAAACACAGCCGCAATATTGCATCCATGAAGACGGCAGAGCACAAAAACACACCTGTGGCAATCAAACCCACTCTAACTGTTGCAAAGACAAATAAAATACCTTCCACTTGCCTAAAAAAAGCAAAGTCAAATTCCATCTTTATAACCCACCAAAGAAACACAACCCAACATATATAGACCAAATACAACATGATATGAAGATTATTATGCACTCGGGTACAATATAAGAGCGTATTTCCTTCCCCTTCACACACATCTGTTTGGCTTGGAGCAGATGCCGGAGATGTGGAAGAAGACAAGAACAAAGAGAAGAGGAATGTGCATGTTATGAGGAGAGCGCACACACAGTAAAACTAAAGCAATCCAGCAGTGCCATCCAAAGCAGCAGCGTGCTTCATCTTCAAGAGACGCTAGCAAAGCATTTCAGTCGTCAGACAGACAGTCTGCTTTTAATTAAGGTGCGAAAGGAATCAACTCCAGTGTGAATCCCATATGCTAAAATGGGCCACACGCCAGACTGCAGACAGCGTTTACGAGGAAGCTGAAGAGGAGGAAAAGGTGGATTGGGAAAACAGAGAGAGAAAAGAGAGGTCAAGAAACTTGCCAAGCTGAAGCTGCCCTTGTTGTGAAAGAAAACAGCGAGTAAAGTAAAATCAACCAAAATAACACTGTCCCAGCATTCAGATGAGGCGATTTAAGGTTTGTTTTCAAAGTAAAAATAATCATCAGATCTTCCCTGACCTTTCTGAAAGGAGGCCATTCCTCCTCTCCCACTTGTGTCAGGCTATCGTTGTGCTCGCAGTCTGTCTGAAAGATGGAGGCCGTGCTTAGTTTGTATAAAGGTTTGAGGGATACTCCTGACGCATCCCAGAAGCGCACTGTTCCGTCCTCATGACTGAAAAAAATAAACAGAACATAAATGAACTACGTTGTGACAACCGATGGAAATACCTGTTCTGATAAAACAGTTTACATGCTGTTTGAATAAAATCGAATCAGTTCAAATAACTTTACTTAAAAATATATACATTTTTAAAAAATGTTTAATTCATTAAAAAAGCATAATGTAATACGAAAGTAATAAATCATTAAATTAAATAGTATTACTAAACTATAAAATAAAATAATAATAAACTATAAAAAAATTAAACAATAATAATAGCAACAATAAATTATAAAATAAAAATTTAATAAATCACAAAAAGTAATAAATCATAAAAAATAAAAAATTGCAATAAATCATAACAAAATAAATAAGTTAAAATAAATCATAAAATAAACTTAATAATATAATATAAAATAAAAAATAAAATAATAAAAATAAACTAAAAAAACAACAAAAATAAATGAAATAAAATTTAAATAAAAAATAAAATTTAAAAATTTAAAAATTTAATAAAAAATAAAACTAAATAAATGAAAAACAAATGAAGATAAAAAATAAATAAAACAAAATTAAATAAAAATAAATGAAAATAAAAACTAAATTTAATTAAAAATAATAAATAATAAAATAAAAAAATATATATATAAAATTAAATAGAAAAAATAAAAAATGAAATGAAAAATAAATGATAAAAAATGTTTTATAAAAAATGTAATTAAAAATAAAATTACAAAAATAAATAAATGAAAATAAAATAAAAAAATACTCTCACCCAGTTAACATCAGTTCCTTCTGTTTTGGATCAGGCGCTAAGTTTTTCCCTCCACATATTGGCCAATTCTGCAAAACACACACACACGCACACACACTTAGGGCAGCCACTTCAATGAAAAACATCTGGCAAACTTCACATTCTTTAATGAAATAACATTAAATACGAGCTTTGATGCTGCTGTATGTTTCACTGGTGGTTGTTAAAGAAAGAATCCATTTCAGAAAGTCAGATCGCCTGCTTTACGGTTATAAAATCTAAAAATACAGCGCGAGTGTGATGTATTAAAATCTTTCACTTAAAGAGCCCATTTTATGGGTTTTTGAAAATGCCCTTCCATGTAGTGTGTAACATAGCTCTAAGTGAAGTGAAATATCCAGCTAAGGCTTAAATCTGTAAGTGTACAGTGTTTAAAACTATTGATTCATCTATAAAAGAGTCGACTCATAGTGCTTCAAACGAGTCGTCTTGATAACGAGTCATTAGGTGTTTCGTGATGACGCAGCTACGAAACACAAGTAGTTAGGCGCGCAAACCCGGGAGATTTGAAACCTGCGGCCCCGCCCACTAACAGAAAAAAAAGTCTCACACACACACACACACACAGACAGACACTGGTCGAATGAAGTCACGCTGTGCAGATGGATATTATTGAGTCTAATTAAAGAGGAAACCTCAGCATTATAGCCCAGCCTTGAGCAGTTCTGAGTGCTTCTGAAAACTATATGCTTACAAAGAAGACTTCATCAGTTTGTTAAAGGAAGGATCAGTGAAGACTGTCTGAACATGGATCAGTCAGTGCATCATGAATCAGTTTCTACCCCCATTTCACCAGTGTAAGTACGTGCGATTAAAATTATTGCCTCGTTTACTCTAGCTTGCAAATTCTGTATTTAGTTGTTTTGTTACTTGTAACCGTGTGTACTGTATCAGGTTAACTCTTTATATTCTCATATCGCGTGTAAAGCCACGTTGAAAACGCGAAGCGTGCCGCTTTGATTACGGATCGTCAGCTGTTTACACACATGCAACGGTCAAGTTTCAAAATATTTCAGCTCAGATTCAAGGGAAATGTCTAAATGGCACCCAGCAAGCTGAACTAGCGCTCTAGGCGTGTGTCGTGTCCTCGGGTAGGAGTAATGTGTGTGTGTGTGTGTCTCCTCGTGTGTGTAACGCACGGGTATTCGCGGATATAACTGAGCGCCGCGCCGCCTCAATTCAGCCGTTCCTCTATGGACGCGCCGGCCCTGTGTGTGTGTGTGTGTGTGTGTGTGTGTGTGTGTGTGTGTGTGTGTGTGTGTGTGTGTGTGTGTGTGTGTGTGTGTGCATATTACACTGTTGTTGGAGACCCTTACAACCTAAATATGACCCTATTTCATCTATAATATGGGCTCTTTAAGAGTAAAAACAACTAAAGAGTGCCATTTATGATGTTAATGTTATACACATAACAGATGTGATATGAAATGTTAAATGTTTGCTTTTCTGCTCAAGTAAAAACCCATGATTTATATAAAATAAAGAGACAACTATAGGACTGTTATAAAAACACCACATAATCTGCAACATTTTACATTTATAAGACTCCAAAGTGACTTACAATTGAAGAGGCATTCAGAGATTCAACAAGAGGCAATACACACAAAATACTAAATATCCAAAGGAACTGGTTAGTAAGTGACAAAAAGGAAAGAAAGAAGGAAAGAAAGAGAAAGAAAGA